>NW_025533813.1:0-300000 GCF_020615455.1 Coregonus clupeaformis | reverse complement strand
TTGAGACTGAGGTTCACATCACAGACACTGAGTGAATTCTGGCTGAGTGTAGAGAGGCAGTATCCACTCATAGGGCAGAGGGCCATGGGCATTCTTCTTCCTTTTGCAACATCTTATCTTTGTGAGACTGGCTTCTCTGCTGTTGCTGCACTGAAGACCAAGTACAGGTCCCAGCTAAACATTGAGCAGGAGCTGAGAATTGCAGTATCATGCTTCAAACCCCGCTTCGAAAAGCTGTGCACTGCAAAACGTGGTCATTGTAGCCATTAATCCTGACTTCCTCATTTTGATTTAAAAAATAATAATAATCAGCACAAATTGTTTTATTCATTTTTGTTTTATAGGTCGAAGTGTTTCATATATTGTGCTCCTGAGTTAATGTTGCTGATCAATTTGAATGTATTATTATTTATTGATTATATTTAATTGTATTTTTTCAGTATCAAATGGTCAAAAAAAAATTACAGTTTAAATAAGGTTTGAATTTTTTTTTAATTTCAGGCAAATTTATGCACTTTTAGTATTTTCTGTTACAGACTAAAAAACAATGTTAATAAAGTTATTCTTTGTTGTAAGTTGATCTATATTTTTCTTTTTACTTTTTTGTTTTCTTTAATGTTAATAAGGATACAATGTTATGCAGAGGTGTACTTATAACAATTTTATAGACAAATTATACTATTTACAGTTGCGGCAGAGAGTTGGGGGGCGCGAAATGTTTACTTCTTCCTAGGGGGGGCGTAACAGAAAATAATTGAGAAGCACTGATCTATTGGAACATTGTTCAATGTCGCACACCGTAGTTTCATAACTCAGTGGATAGTGCTGAAACAATGACATCATATCAGAATTCTGCCATCTTTATGCACTTTAGTCATTCATTGATTAATTATATATTGATGAAAATATCTGGGTAGTTCCATCCATTTTTAAAAGTGTAACTTGGTCCCAAAAAATGTTTCGCCTAATTGTAACATTCTCTCATAAAGACCACATGTTCAACTTAATAAAAAACATGTTTTACCATCTCAAGACACAGAATACATTTTTTTTTGTAGTAAGTGCCTATATACCAAATAAAGTAACAGGGGACTACTGAAAACAAAAAAACACTGGATTACATGGATAAAATAGTCCTTTAAATCAGCCATAAAACAGCTTGTGACAGGGGGAATGGAAGGTTGTTTTGGGTAACAGGGAGTGTCAATTAAATGCAATCTTCACAAAAATCGTAATAGTTGAAACATGTCTAGCATATCTACGTATGGGTAAAAGGATTGACATGCTCAGTTTTCCACCACAAAACAGCAGTAAATTGACAAAAAGAGTAGAACCCGCTCACCTGCTTTTACTCTATGATTTGATTATTAAATGTTCAATGTTTCTTTTGAAACATATTTTTTTTAAGGAATAGTTTCGCCATATTAAAACGAGAGTTCAGTTCATGTAACAGGGTTGACCTTAAAATGAGGGACAGATGTAAATAAATCACTAATCACATTCTTAATAATCTTCAGAAATGACTTTGTCAAAGCAACAAAATAACTAGTGCTTTACAATGAGTATGTTTACATGCACACTCATAATTGGACATTAAACTAGTTATGGCAGTAGGCTGAGTATGTTATTAGTCATGTAAACACCTTACTCTGCTTATCTTAATTGGCTTAAAGTGACAATCCAAGTAACGCTGTTAAAAACACCTGCTTTTCTGAGCAATCTTTAGAATTATTAGGACACGTAAACGCCTTCATCAGATTCATATAGGCATACAGTGCCTTGCAAAAGTATTTATCCCCCTTGGCGTTTTTCCTATATTGTTGCATTACAATCTGTAATTTAAATGGATTTTTATTTGGATTTTATGTAATGGACATACACAAAATAGTCCAAATTGGTGAAGTGAAATGAAAAAAATTACTTATTTCAAAAAATTTAAAATAAATAATAACGGAAAAGTGGTGCGTGCATATGTATTCACCCCCTTTGCCATGAAGCCCCTAAATAAGATCTGGTGCAACCAATTACCTTCAGAAGTCACATAATTAGTTAAATAAAGTCCACCTGTGTGCAATCTAAGTTTCACATGATCTCAGTATATATACACCTGTTCTGAAAGGCCCCAGAGTCTGCAACACTACTAAGCAAGGGGCACCACCAAGCAAGCGGCACCATGAAGACCAAGGAGCTCTCCAAACAGGTCAGGGACAAAGTTGTGAGAAGTACAGATCAGGGTTGGGTTATAAAGAAATATCCGAAACTTTGAACATCCCACGGAGCACCATTAAATCAATTATTAAAAAATTGAAAGAATATGGCACCACAACAAACCTGCCAAGAGAGGGCCGCCCACCGAAACTCACGGACCAGTTAAGGAGGGCATTAATCACAGAGGCAACAAAGAGACCAAAGACAACCCTGAAGGAGCTGCAAAAGCTCCACAGCGGGAGAATTGGAGTATCTGTCCATAGGACCACTTTAAGCCGTACACTCCACAGAGCTGGGCTTTACGGAAGAGTGGCCAGAAAAAAGCCATTGCTTAAAGAATAAAATAAGCAAACACGTTTAGTGTTCGCCAAAAGCCATGTGGGAGACTCCCCAAACATATGGAAGAAGGTACTCTGGTCAGATGAGACTAAAATTGAGCTTTTTAGCCATCAAGGAAAACGCTATGTCTGGTGCAAACCCAACACCTCTCATCACCCCGAGAACACCATCCCCACAGTGAAGCATGGTGGTGGCAGCATCATGCTGTGGGCATGTTTTTCATCGGCAGGGACTGGGAAACTGGCCAGAATTGAAGGAATGATGGATGGCGCTAAATACAGGGAAATTCTTGAGGGAAACCTGTTTCAGTCTTCAAGGGATTTGAGACTGTGACGGAGGTTCACCTTCCAGCAGGACAATGACCCTAAGCATACTGCTAAAGCAACACTCGAGTGGTTCAAGGGGAAATATTTAAATGTCTTGGAATGGCCAAGTCAAAGCCCAGACCTCAATCCAATTGAGAATCTGTGGTATGACTTAAAGATTGCTGTACACCAGCGGAACCCATCCAACTTGAAGGAGCTGGAGCAGTTTTGCCTTGAAGAATGGGCAAAAATCCCAGTGGCTAGATGTGCCAACCTTATCGAGACATACCACAAGAGACTTGCAGCTGTAATTGCTGCAAAAGGTGGCTCTACAAAGTATTGACTTTTGGGGGTGAATAGTTATGCACGCTCAAGTTTTCTGTTTTTTTGTCTTATTTCTTGTTTGTTTCACAATCAAAAATATTTTGATTGTGAAACAAACAATGTTGTGTAAATCAAATGATGTGTAAATCAATGTTGTGTAAATCAATGTTGTGTAAATCAAATGATACAAACTCCCCAAAAAATCTATTTTAATTCCAGGTTGTAAGGCAACAAAGGGGGCGAATACTTTCACAAGCCACTGTATTTAATCTGCGCATGTGCTAGCACGAGCAGCACAAGCTTCCTTCTTTGCGCGAGTGCAGTGAAAAACAAAGTATGCATCTTAGAAATAGTTTTCACATTCAAACTTTGTATTTCCGGAATCAAATATGCCTATAAAAATAACATGGTAGGAATTTTCTGCATTCATCAAAGTGCCATCAGGTAGCCTGATTTCAGATGTCCATGCTATTCAATATCTTTGTTTCACAGGGGACAGCCCTAACCATTGCTCTCTCAGTGGAAGGGGCTTATCATCTGGGGAGCCTCAACAACAACATGATGCTGACAAGACGTCTCTCCAGAAGAGTCTCTCCAGATCAGAACGTCTCAATAAAAACCAGCAGAGTACTTATAGGGAATAAACCTGACAACTGCTGCTTTGACTGTGGGATGAGTTTTGCTAAACAGAAAGGATTGATAATTCACCAGCGGATTCACACTGGAGAGAAGCCTTATAGCTGTGATCAGTTTGGGAAGAGTTTTTCTCAATATTTCACCCTGACTACACACCAGCTCACACACCTGGAGAGAAACCTTACTCCTGTCTATGTGGAAAGAGCTTTGCTTGTTCAGGGTCACTGATAAAACACCAGAAAGCACAAACATGTTCTTTCATCTCCCCTCCTCTCCGGCATTGGTTCCAGATCTTTAAATAAAGTTTCAATAGAAAACATCTTGTAAAGAGTCATCTATCTCCTATTCTCTAAGAGTTTACTAAGTCTGATTAACATGTAGCATAAATGCAACTCTGGATGCTGTGTGTGTGGTGGGGTGGGGGTGTTCAGGGCTGTATCTTATTTCATTAACTCCTATTATCCATGAAATAATGTTATAATGTTTTTACAATACTAGGTGTGTATTCATGTATTCAATAGATCAATCAATTAAATCCATTATCTGCGCAACAATGTCTGCTTATCACATTGTTTCTTTAAACTGTAATAATAATCAATTTTTTATAAGGATCATAGGCCTCTTGTATAATTAGTTTGGTCCTAAAAGATGTTCACATATTTATTGTATATCCTGTGGTGGAGAAATTACAAGATTATGTTATAATACTGTTTATGCGTCGAATGGTTGTTTTTATGCAATAGAATAGGGTTCTTATTAATTATTATTATTATTATTATAATAAATTTTTTTTTGGGGGGGTGGTAGAATAGCTTTAATATTGCAGATAGATTGTAACTTCCATCAGTGTAATTGTCTGCATCACTTTTAATCCGCCATGTTTTTTTCCCTCGCAAATATATATATATATATATATATATATACAGTGGGGAGAACAAGTATTTGATACACTGCCGATTTTGCAGGTTTTCCTACTTACAAAGCATGTAGAGGTCTGTAATTTTTATCATAGGTACACTTCAACTGCGAGAGACGGAATCTAAAACAAAAATCCAGAAAATCACATTGTATGATTTTTAAGTAATTAATTTGCATTTTATTGCATGACATAAGTATTTGATACATCAGAAAAGCAGAACTGAATATTTGGTACAGAATCCTTTGTTTGCAATTACAGAGATCATACGTTTCCTGTAGGTCTTGACCAGGTTTGCACACACTGCAGCAGGGATTTTGGCCCACTCTTCCACACAGACCTTCTCCAGATCCTTCAGGTTTCGGGGCTGTCGCTGGGCAATACGGACTTTCAGCTCCCTCCAAATATTTTCTATTGGGTTCAGGTCTGGAGACTGGCTAGGCCACTCCAGGACCTTGCGATGCTTCTTACGGAGCCACTCCTTAGTTGACTTGGCTGTGTGTTTCGGGTCCTTGTCATGCTGGAAGACCCAGCCACGACCCATCTTCAATGCTCTTACTGAGGAAGGAGGTTGTTGGCCAAGATCTCGCGATACATGGCCCCATCCATCCTCCCCTCAATACGCTGCAGTCGTCCTGTCCCCTTTACAGAAAAGCATCCCCAAAGAATGATGTTTCCACCTCCATGCTTCACGGTTGGGATGGTGTTCTTGGGGTTGTACTCATCCTTCTTCTTCCTCCAAACACGGCGAGTGGAGTTTAGACCAAAAAGCTCTATTTTTGTCTCATCAGACCACATTACCTTCTCCCATTCCTCCTCTGGATCATCCAGATGGTCATTTGCAAACTTCAGACGAGCCTGGACATGCGCTGGCTTGAGCATGGGGACCTTGCGTGCGCTGCAGGACTTTAATCCATGACGGCGTAGTGTGTTACTAATGGTTTTCTTTGAGACTGTGGTCCCAGCTCTCTTCAGGTCATTGACCAGGTCCTGCCGTGTAGTTCTGGGCTGATCCCTCACCTTCCTCATGATCATTGATGCCCCATGAGGTGAGATCTTGCATGGAGCCCCAGACCGAGGGTGATTGACCGTCATCTTGAACTTCTTCCATTTTCTAATAATTGCGCCAACAGTTGTTGCCTTCTCACCAAGCTGCTTGCCTATTGTCCTGTAGCCCATCCCAGCCTTGTGCTGGTCTACAATTTTATCCCTGATGTCCTTACACAGCTTTCTGGTCTTGGCCATTGTGGAGAGGTTGGAGTCTGTTTGATTGAGTGTGTGGACAGGTGTCTTTTATACAGGTAACGAGTTCAAACCGGTGCAGTTAATACAGGTAATGAGTGGAGAACAGGAGGGCTTCTTAAAGAAAAACTAACAGGTCTGTGAGAGCCGGAATTCTTACTGGTTGGTAGGTGATCAAATACTTATGTCATGCAATAAAATGCAAATTAATTACTTAAAAATCATACAATGTGATTTTCTGGATTTTTGTTTTAGATTCCGTCTCTCACAGTAGAAGTGTACCTATGATCAAAATTACAGACCTCTACATGCTTCGTAAGTAGGAAAACCTGCAAAATCGGCAGTGTATCAAATACTTATTCTCCCCACTGTATATATATATATATATATATATATATATATATATATATATATATATATATACACACACATACATATACACATACAGTGGGGGAAAAAAGTATTTAGTCAGCCACCAATTGTGCAAGTTCTCCCACTTAAAAAGATGAGAGAGGCCTGTCATTTTCATCATAGATTTTTTTTTCCAGAAAATCACATTGTAGGATTTTAATGAATTTATTTGCAAATTATGGTGGAAAATATAATATTTGGTCACCTACAAACAAGCAAGATTTCTGGCTCTCACAGACCTGTAACTTCTTCTTTAAGAGGCTCCTCTGTCCTCCACTCGTTACTTGTATTAATGGCACCTGTTTGAACTTGTTATCAGTATAAAAGACACCTGTCCACAACCTCAAACAGTCACACTCCAAACTCCACTATGGCCAAGACCAAAGAGCTGTCAAAGGACACCAGAAACAAAATTGTAGACCTGCACCAGGCTGGGAAGACTGAATCTGCAATAGGTAAGCAGCTTGGTTTGAAGAAATCAACTGTGGGAGCAATTATTAGGAAATGGAAGACATACAAGACCACTGATAATCTCCCTCGATCTGGGGCTCCACGCAAGATCTCACCCCGTGGGGTCAAAATGATCACAAGAACGGTGAGCAAAAATCCCAGAACCACACGGGGGGACCTAGTGAATGACCTGCAGAGAGCTGGGACCAAAGTAACAAAGCCTACCATCAGTAACACACTATGCCGCCAGGGACTAAAATCCTGCAGTGCCAGACGTGTCCCCCTGCTTAAGCCAGTACATGTCCAGGCCCGTCTGAAGTTTGCTAGAGTGCATTTGGATGATCCAGAAGAGGATTGGGAGAATGTCATATGGTCAGATGAAACCAAAATAGAACTTTTTGGTAAAAACTCAACTCGTCGTGTTTGGAGGACAAAGAATGCTGAGTTGCATCCAAAGAACACCATACCTACTGTGAAGCATGGGGTTGGAAACATCATGCTTTGGGGCTGTTTTTCTGCAAAGGGAACAGGACGACTGATCCGTGTAAAGGAAAGAATGAATGGGGCCATGTATCGTGAGATTTTGAGTGAAAACCTCCTTCCATCAGCAAGGGCATTGAAGATGAAACGTGGCTGGGTCTTTCAGCATGACAATGATCTCAAACACACCGCCCGGGCAACGAAGGAGTGGCTTCGTAAGAAGCATTTCAAGGTCCTGGAGTGGCCTAGCCAGTCTCCAGATCTCAACCCCATAGAAAATCTTTGGAGGGAGTTGAAAGTCCGTGTTGCCCAGCGACACCCCCAAAACATCACTGCTCTAGAGGAGATCTGCATGGAGGAATGGGCCAAAATACCAGCAACAGTGTGTGAAAACCTTGTGAAGACTTACAGAAAACGTTTGACCTGTGTCATTGCCAACAAAGGGTATATAACAAAGTATTGAGAAACTTTTGTTATTGATCAAATACTTATTTTCCACCATAATTTGCAAATAAATTCATTAAAAATCCTACAATGTGATTCTCTGGATTTTTTTTCTCATTTTGTCTGTCATAGTTGACGTGTACCTATGATGAAAATTACAGGCCTCTCATCTTTTTAAGTGGGAGAACTTGCACAATTGGTGGCTTACTAAATACTTTTTTTCCCCACTGTACATATATAAACATATCCTTTAAAAAAAAAATATTTCCCTTTATTACTTTCCAACCCCACCACCCCTTCCCTAATTGGAGTAAACTAGTGAACAACAATGCTTAGGCCTCTACTTCCAGCTTATACATACTATATACATTTTATGGACACAGTCAATTTTACAATAATTATATTTTGTTAGTTTTTTTCTCCTGAACTTCCTCTACCCTCAACCTCTCCGATCATTTTCATGATGTCTATCCGGTATGCTTCTATATGCCATATCTTTCTAACTGTGCTCTTTCACAAAGCTCTCAACCTATAACCTACAGTGGGGAGAACAAGTATTTGATACACTGCCGATTTTGCAGGTTTTCCTACTTACAAAGCATGTAGAGGTCTGTAATTTTTATCATAGGTACACTTCAACTGTGAGAGACAAAAATCCAGAAAATCACATTGTATGATTTTTAAGTAATTAATTTGCATTTTATTGCATGACATAAGTATTTGATCACCTACCAACCAGTAAGAATTCCGGCTCTCACAGACCTGTTAGTTTTTCTTTAAGAAGCCCTCCTGTTCTCCATTCATTACCTGTATTAACTGCACCTGTTTGAACTCGTTACCAGTATAAAAGACACCTGTCCACACACTCAATCAAACAGACTCCAACCTCTCCACAATGGCCAAGACCAGAGCGCTGTGTAAGGACATCAGGGATAAGATTGTAGACCTGCACAAGGCTGGGATGGGCTACAGGTCAATAGGCAAGCAGCTTGGTGAGAAGGCAACAACTGTTGGCGCAATTATTAGAAAATTGAAGAAGTTCAAGATGACGGTCAATCACCCTCGGTCTGGGGTTCCATGCAAGATCTCACCTCATGGGGCATCAATGATCATGAGGAAGGTGAGGGATCAGCCCAGAACTACACGGCAGGACCTGGTCAATGACCTGAAGAGAGCTGGGACCACAGTCTCAAAGAAAACCATTAGTAACACACTACGCCGTCATGGATTAAAATCCTGCAGCGCACGCAAGGTCCCCCTGCTCAAGCCAGCGCATGTCCAGGCCCGTCTGAAGTTTGCCAATGACCATCTGGATGATCCAGAGGAGGAATGGGAGAAGGTCATGTGGTCTGATGAGATAAAAATAGAGCTTTTGGTCTAAACTCCACTCGCCGTGTTTGGAGGAAGAAGAAAGATGAGTACAACACCAAGAACACCATCCCAACTGTGAAGCATGGAGGTGGAAACATCATTGTTTGGGGATGCTTTTCTGCAAAGGGGACAGGACGACTGCACCGTATTGAGGGGAGGATGGATGGGGCCATGTATCGCGAGATCTTGGCAAACAACCTCCTTCCCTCAGTAAGAGCATTGAAGATGGGTCGTGGCTGGGTCTTCCAGCATGACAACGACCCGAAACACACAGCCAGGGCAACTAAGGAGTGGCTCCGTAAGAAGCATCTCAAGATCCTGGAGTGGCCTAGCCAGTCTCCAGACCTGAACCCAATAGAAAATCTTTGGAGGGGAGCTGAAAGTCCGTATTGCCCAGCGACAGCTCCGAAACCTGAAGGATCTGGAGAAGGTCTGTATGGAGGAGTGGGCCAAAATCCCTGCTGCAGTGTGTGCAAACCTGGTCAAGACCTACAGGAAACGTATGATCTCTGTAATTGCAAATAAAGGTTTCTGTACCAAATATTAAGTTCTGCTTTTCTGATGTATCAAATACTTATGTCATGCAATAAAATGCAAATTAATTACTTAAAAATCATACAATGTGATTTTCTGGATTTTTGTTTTAGATTCCGTCTCGCACAGTTGAAGCGTACCTATGATAAAAATTACAGACCTCTACATGCTTTGTAAGTAGGAAAACCTGCAAAATCGGTAGTGTATCAAATACTTGTTCTCCCCACTGTATATACTTATTATGGACACAGTATGCTTTACATTAGTTATCTTTTTATTAGTTGTTAGTTGTTATTAGTCCCATCCTTCATCTCCATTCAACACCTCCCATCTATCTCTTAACACCATCCATATTGGATTTCTATTTGCCATATATTTTTCAACTGTACTGTGATGTTTCACAAAGGTTCTGAACCCTTCTATTCTCATTGTTTCTACAGATTGTACATTGACTGTACACATTTTTTGCTAAAAGTATTATTATATTATTGATCGATTGATTATGACTTTTCAGATCACCCAGTAGTGCTATCTGCAGGGTTAGATCCAGGTAAATATTGCAATCCTTCAGCCATTCCTGGACCTGTGTCCAAAAACAAATGATTTAATGATTCTGTCTCTTCTCAGTAAAATCTGCAGAGCTGGGAATATAGTATCCCCCATATAAATAACATTATATTGGTAGCAAGAATTTTGTATAATAATATAAATTGAAAAATTCTAAGTTTTGAATCCGTCGTCGTTTTGCGTATCAATTCATAAACACTATGCCATGGAATCGGTACATCAAAAATCTCTTCCCAACTATTTTGCAATCTACAGTTGAAGTCGGAAGTTTACATACATCTTAGCCAAATACATTTAAACTCAGTTTTTCACAATTCCTGACATTTAACCCTAGTAAACATTCCCTGTCTTAGGTCAGTTAGGATCACCACTTTATTTTAAGCATGTGAAATGTCAGAATAATAGTAGAGAGAATGATTTATTTCAGCTTTTATTTCTTTCATCACATTCCCAGTGGGTCAGAAGTTTACATACACTCAATTAGTATTTGGTAGCATTGCCTTTAAATTGTTTTACTTGGGTCAAACGTGTCGGGTAGCCTTCCACAAGCTTCCCACAATAAGTTGGGTGAATTTTGGCCCATTCCTCCTGACAGAGCTGGTGTAACTGAGTCAGGTTTGTAGGCCTCCTTGCTCGCACACGATTTTTTCAGTTCTGCCCACAAATATTCTATAGGATTGAGGTCAAGCCATTTTGCCACAACTTTGGAAGTATGCTTGGGGTCATTGTCCATTTGGAAGACCCATTTGTGACCAAGCTTTAACTTTCTGACTGATGTCTTGAGATGTTGTTTCAATATATCCACATAATTTTCCTTCCTCATGATGCCATCTATTTTGTGAAGTACACAAGTCCCTCCTGCAGCAAAGCACCCCCACAGCATGATACTGACACCCCCGTGCTTCACGGTTGGGATGGTGTTCTTTGGCTTGCAAGCTTCCCCCTTTTTTCCTCCAAACGTGGACCAGAGACAGTGAAGGACTAAATCCTGCCCAATATTCTTGTCTCCTTAAGGAAACGAAATACATAATTAAATACCACATCCTCTGAAGATTTATCCAGCAGTTCACTTAATCCTGGCTCTTCAACCCCATTACTCCTTAAAATGAATAACAATCGCTCCCTTTCCCTCACATATTTCTGGCACTGTTCTACTGTCTCCAGCTCCTCCTGACAATGATCACACCTCCCAGTCGGATGTTTCACCACCAATTTCAATGTACTATTGAGCCTTGTGTGTCCCAGTCTCAGCCTTGTGACTACACTTTCCTCCCTTCTCTCTCTATTCCAGGAGTATTGTTGGGAAGTAGGGTCATGGAGATGTTGTCCGTTCTTGTTACAGATGTAGGTGGGGTTGGGGTTGTCGGTCAGAAGACAGGTGGTGCTACAGGTCAGTGTTCTCTACTTTTCCTCTGTGGAGGAAGACACCTTCACCTGCAGGTCTGAATGATTCTAATGAATTATTACAATTAGATATGATATATTACCTGTGACAGTCAAGAGTTGCTCCAGGAAGCTGTACCCCCATTCTGCATCCTGTGTTTTAAATCTGAACTTGTACTCTCAGGTACTGTGATTCTCAGGGTGCAGTCTCTCTTTAGTCCCAAGGTACTCAGCACAACCTGTATTCTCTGGCACCGAGCTCAGGATTTTAGGCACCTCATTACATTTCTCTTGGACATATGATATGTGCAGGGCAGTTCCACTGTTGAGATTTTTATAGCACAGATACTCTGATGGGTGTAAATCATGTTGAAACAGTTCACCTAAAACAGTAGTAGGCCCATTCATTTATTCAATTTGTTTCTTCAATAACTATTGCACTCAACAAAAATATAAATGCAACATGCAACAATTTCTAAGATTTTACTGAGTTACAGTTAATAAAAAGAACTGTCAATTGAAATAAATGAATTAGGCCCTAATCTATGGATTTCACATGATTGGGAATACAGATATGCATCTGTTGGTCACAGATACCTTTAAAAAAGGTAGTCAGTGTCTGGTGTGACCACCATTTGCCTCATGCAGGCGACACATCTCCTTCACGTAAGATAATGGATTTAATTTATTTTTGTATTGAATACATGTTTAGTGGAAATTACCACCAGGGACTCAAAGTCAAAATTAAATGAATACATCTTTATTACCAGCAAGCTGGAGAAGTTCCAACAAACTTAATGCACCATAGTACACATCGGTCGGGAGCTCTTTCGGGGCAGTCCCGTTAGTTCTCTTATAAACTGCTTACACAGAAATTATATATGCATGATTTACATTATACATTATTCATAATTAACATTTGGTTCCTGCACATTTCTCCTATCTTAACTTATAGAACATATTCTGGGCGTTCTGCCAAAAGTTCTGACCGCCTCCCCCTCATATCTTTACCCAGCACCTACAGGAACCAATGATTGTATGAGACAAGATGTACATTTCAAGGCTATTTCCCTCACACATTAATATACACCTACTATTGTTGAAACATTATTCTACATTATTTAATGGATAATAGAAGTTTTTGAAATAAGATACAGCTCTGAACACCCCCACCCCACAACACACACACAGCACTCCTACTCCGAGACGCTTGATATATATGGATCCAGATGGTAACCTGTATGCTACACAGGTTACCATGGTAATCAGACTTAGTAAACTGTTAGAGAATGGGATATAGATGACTCTTTACCAGATGTTTTCTATTGAAACTTTATTTAGGGATCTGGAACCGGTGCCGGAGAGGAGGGAGATGAAAGACAACATGTTTGTGCTTTCTGGTGTTTTTTTCAGTGACACTGAAAGAGCAAAGCTCTTTCCACATAGACAGGAGTACGGTTTCTCTCCAGTGTGTGTGAGCCGGTGTTTGCTCAGGGTTCCTGATTGATTGAAGATCTTCCCACACTGATCACAGCTATAAGGCTTCTCTCCTGTGTGTATGCGTTGGTGTGTAGTCAGGTTTCCAGATAGAGCAAAGCTCTTCCCACACTGATCACAGCTATAAAGGCTTCTCTCCTGTGTGTATGCGTTGGTGTGTAGTCAGGGCTCCTGATTGATTAAAGCTCTTCCCACACTGATCACAGCTATAAGGCTTCTCTCCTGTGTGTATGCGTTGGTGTGTAGTCAGGTGTCCTGACTTCCTGAAGCTCTTCCCACACTGATCACAGCTATAACGCTTCTCTCCTGTGTGTATGTGTTGGTGTGTAGTTAGGGTCCTTGATTGACTGAATCTTTTCCCACACTGATCACAGATATAAGGCTTCTCTCCTGTGTGTATGCGTTGGTGTGAAGTCAGGTCTCCTGATAGATTGAAGCTCTTCCCACACTGATCACAGCTATAAGGCTTCTCTCCTGTGTGTATGCGTTGGTGTGTAGTCAGGTGTCCTGACTTCCTGAAGCTCTTCCCACACTGATCACAGCTATAAGGCTTCTCTCCTGTGTGTATGTGTTGGTGTGTAGTCAGGGCTCCTGACTGATTGAAGCTCTTCCCACACTGATCGCAGCTATAAGGCTTCTCTCCTGTGTGTATGCGTTGGTGTGTAGTCAGGTGACCGGATAGAGCAAAGCTCTTCCCACACTGATCACAGCTATAAGGCTTCTCTCCTGTGTGTATGCGTTGGTGTTTAGTCAGGTCTCCTGATTGATTGAAGCTCTTCCCACACTGATCACAGCTATAAGGCTTCTCTCCTGTGTGTATGCGTTGGTGTTTAGTCAGGTTTCCGGATAGAGCAAAGCTCTTCCCACACTGATCACAGCTATAAGGCTTCTCTCCTGTGTGTATGCGCTGGTGTGTAGTCAGGTTTCCTGACTGATTGAAGATCTTCCCACACTGATCACAGCTATAAGGCTTCTCTCCTGTGTGTATGCGTTGGTGTTTAGTCAGGGCTCCTGATTGACTGAAGCTCTTCCCACAATCAAAGCAGGGGTAAGGCCTCTCCCCTGTATGAATTCTCTGAGATTTTAAGGTTTTAGATGCAGCGAAACGCTTCCCACACGGAGAGCAGCGGTACGGTTTCTTTCCAGTGTGAATCCGTTGGTAAATGATAAATTCCCTCTGTTTAGTAGAACTCTTCCCACAGTCAAAGCAGCAGTGGTGAGGATTCTTCCCTATACATCTCTGCTGGTGTTTGAGACGTTCTGATCTGGAGAGACTCTTCTCTGTCTTGTCAGCATCATGATGTTGTCGAGGCTCCCCAGATGATAAGCCCCTCCCACTGAGAGAGCAATGGTTAGGGCTATCCCCTGTGAAACAAAGATATTGAATAGCATGTACATCTGAAATCAGGCTACCTGATGGGACTTTGATAAATGCTGAAAATTGCGAATCTAAAAATGTTTACTACCACATGTTATTTTTGAGAAGCATATTTGATTCCAAATTCGGACATATAAAGTTTGTATGTGAAACCTATTTCTAAGATGCATACTTTCGCGCAAATAAAGGAAACTTGCGCTGCTCGTGCTAGCACATGTGCAGATTAAATATGCCTCTATGAATCTGATTAATTTGAAAAATGTCTCTGAAAAACAGGTGTTTTTAACAGCGTTACATCAATTGTCACCTTAAGCTGTTTTGTGGTGGAAAACTGAGCAAGTCAAACCATTTACCCATACATAGACATGCAAGAAATCTTTTAACAAATACAAATGTTTGAAGATCGCATTACATTGTCACTAACTGTTGCAAAAAA
Organism: Coregonus clupeaformis; assembly: GCF_020615455.1. NCBI lineage: Eukaryota > Metazoa > Chordata > Actinopteri > Salmoniformes > Salmonidae > Coregonus > Coregonus clupeaformis. Next base: position 285,079 of record NW_025533813.1, on the reverse strand, counting down.
CAAGCTTCCTGTCACAAGTGAATTGATGGCTGATTTAAAGGACTATTTTACCAATGAATCCAATGGTTTTTGTTGTTTTCAGTAGTCCCCTGTTACTGTCAACCCTGTTACTTTTTTGGCACATAGGCACTTAGTATAGTAATATTTGTATTAAATGTGTTGAGATGGGAAAACATGTTTTTATTAAATTGAACATGTTCTCTTTATGGGTAGGGGAGGAGGGGAGGAATGGCCGGCAGGGATGTAGCTCAGTTGATAGAGCATGGCGTTTGCAACGCCAGGGTTGTGGGTTCGATTCCCACGGGGGCCAGTATAAAAAATATGTATTCACTAACTGTAAGTCGCTCTGGATAAGAGCGTCTGCTAAATGACTAAAAAAACAAAAAAATAAAATAAAATAAAAATGACAGAATGTTAAAATTAGGTGAAATATCTTTTTTGAATGACTAAAGTGTATAAAGATGGCAGAATTTTTATATGATGTCATTGTTTTAGCACTATCCACTGAGTTATGAAACTACAGTGCACAACATGGTTCAATGTTTCAATAAATGAGCACAATCTACTTTTTTGTTTTTCATATTGCCAGCGTCTTGAAGCTAAAATTGGGATCATGTTTACTGTGTTAATGACCATACCAAAAAAAACAGTAAAGGAAAGCAATGTACAATACAGTGAACTTAGCAAAATTAGGAATTTATGGTAGGTACATGTGGGCCGCCATCTTTATGCACCTCCACTATTGTTACAGAAGCAGACTGTAGTGTAATCTACACACCATGGTTCTTACTTAATGAAATCAAATCTCCATCTTCCTTCTCTTCTCCTCCTCCTCTCTCACTTCCACACTGCCCCGGTGTTTTCCTGCAGTCGACCAGACCCTGCAGTAAAGCGGTACCAGGAGGCTTTTGACCTGGGGACTCCTGGAGGGTGGAGGGGAACGGGCTAGCTTTGTCCTGTTGGCCACAAGAAGTATTAAACAGTTCATCATTAAACCAAATATTGTATTAATTTAGTCTAAACCTCTGATTGATTTGGGTGCATCCCTTGAAAATCTCCTTTTACTTGAAATGTTCAATCATTCACTACAACCCACAAATCTAAGAGCATTATGTTGGTGGTGGCATGGGCTAGTTTCCACCATACTTCTTATACCAGTCATTTCCTTTCAAACAGCGAGGAAGAGGCAAAGAGAGAGGGATAACTGGGCCCAAAATCTGGCTTCTGGCTTATTTGATTGAATATAAATGTCGTAACGATTAGGTTGTTAGGAGTGTATTGGTAAAAGTAGGACACGTGACATCTCGGCAACTTTGAGAAAAAATAAACTTTGTATGGGAGCAGTGCCTGGTCGTCACTAGTTACCAAAAACAAAATCATAAACCACACCATTTCTACAATTGATCTTATTAAAATGTGATTTAAACCTTAACCACACTTCTAACTTTAAGCCTAACCCTAAATAAATAAAAATACGATATAGACGTTTGACTTTGTGATTGTGGTAACTAGTGGAAACACGCATATCTGCCCTCTCATTGGCTATAATGGTCCCATATGATCTTGCCTCTTCCCGATTGCCTTCCATTTTTGAAAACATTTGTTTTCTTGGTAAGAGCGGCCACTTGAGTATTTGGTCAAATAATGGATAATGTGTTCGAAATCAGTTAAGGGATGTGAACATGTGCACCCTTTGGGAGGAAGGAGAGATGTTTAGGTCATAGTCACAGATTCCTAAACATTATATAGTAGTAGGCTACTTTGTTGAAGTAAAAAAATACAAATTTTTTACCGTCTTGTTTTCTTTTATCCGGCCATTTAAACCGAACATAGGAATGTGGAGGATCAAAGATGACGAAAACTAGGCCTATACATTTTATACAACACACCTATACTGTTAAAAGCAGACTTACCCGATCCATTGTGGAAGCTATTGTTTCTTTGTATGACATGAAATGTTGTCGCCCACAACAGTACAGTTAGGCTACTTTGTCTTCTTCTTCTTTAAGGTTTTATGGCAAACTACACCTATTGGCTTATTACCGCCACCTACTGTACCGGCAGTGAAAGAAAAATTTAAATATCCATTGTGGGAAATGGAGGCGGTGGGCGTGGGGGGCACCATCATACACAATACAAAAATGTTATTCATCCCAAAATGCCAAACCCCTTCAGTGATAATCCAAATCACTACCCTACATAGGCTCAGGGGCTTGTGTGGACAGAACATATATCGACAGGATTTCTTGTAATGCCTCTGCTGTAAAATCCCTGTGTCCCAAAAAAACTTTCAGCTGCACTCACAAGCATTCACAAGTCACAACAATGCCTATTTTCTCAAATTTCTTATTTGTTTGCACTGTGCAGTTTTTTAACCAATCAATGCAATAAACGATACAAAGTCCACCTTTTTAACATACAACATGTCAGGACCCTACGGAGCCCCTTAGGGGGTCATGTTGGAGAGGGAAAAAAACTGTCAGACTAATCCGTTCCCTCGTTTTAAAAAATCAGTTCTCTTCGATTTTTTTATCCATTCCCTCTGATTTTTGAATCAGTTCTCTTAGATTTTTTTCCCAATTCCCTCTGATTTTTTTCCCATTCCCTCTGATTTTTGAATCAGTTCTCTTAGATTTTTTATCCATTCCCTCTGATTTGTTATCTGTTCCCTCAGATTTTTTATCCATTCCCTTGATTTTTTTACGTTCCCTCAGATGTTTCATGTTTTCCATATGAATTCCAAGATCTAATTTGGGGCACACAAGCGTCCAACTTCAAGTTCAATCAATAGACCCCACCCCGAGTATCAGTCACATAGGCCTATCAGTTTATTCTCTATGGCCTGTAGCAGAACCACAAGATCTGGAGCAGTAGTTGCAATAATCTATTATACAATCCTAAAGTTCAGGGAATGGCAACAATATCATAGCAGTCTCTTGCCCATGAGGCCTTCCACATGCCAACACACTAGCAATGCCAATGCCAACCCCAACTAGCAACAGGTATAGAATCTTCTCATGAGCTCTGAGTTGAGCGGACATGCTGCCCCTGGTGACCCTTTGGATTTGTGTGTATTGCTAGGTATTACTGTACTGTTGGAGCTCGAAACACAAGCATTTCGCTGCACCTGCGATAACATCTGCAAAAACATGTAGGATAGGCTACTGGTAGTCCCACATTATGGTGAAATAGAACTATATTTGTTTTCTTATTTTGGCACTTGTAGGGCTTGATATGTTCATGATGCCTCATTATTATTTTTTTCTACCTCAAATGGATGAATTGGACGCTACAAAGAGACCTGGAAGAGTCACCTGATCCACCCCTCAAAGAACGAGAATGTCCCCCATGGTCGGCCCGATGTCATGCACACAGTTCCAGAGTTGCATGATACACATGATTACTTGTGTGGTGTGTCACAAAAGGACATAACCAGCTGCGAGGACCAGTGTGACCACCGTCATGACATAGCTTGTGATTAGGATGTGCACACCCTGTACTCCTACATCATGGCAGAGAACAATCTTGCTGTTCCTGTGGATGCATACATGGCCATTGACCTCTACCTCGCGCTAAGGGAAGAGCTGTTAGTACTTTTAAACCCCTGAGAGTCCATGGTGGTATGCTTGACTGAGACTGTAGGCATATTTCATTCTCCCTCTACTCCCTTCACCACTCAGAAATATACTAGGGATTTACCAGTCATATTATTTGAGAATCAATGGATATGAATTGTGCCTTTAAGTAACAGTATATTTCTACATATTCAGAAAAAATATTAGCAATGTTGACTTTTGTTGTCAATTGCCCTTTTAGTGTATGAAAATGTAAACCCATGAACACAAACTTTGGACTAAAACACATTTTTTACACAGTTTTTACAAACTAGGCTACTCCTGAGTGGCGAGTGCTGTCACGAATTCCGCCGAGACTGCTCCTCCTCCTTGCTCGGGCAGGCTTCGGCGTTCGTCGTCCCCGGAGCACTAGCTACTACCGCTTGATGTCTCAATGTTTGTTTGGTCTTGTCTTGTTAGTGCACCTGTTTCGTGTTATGTATTGATTAGGTCACCTATACGTTTCCTTTAGTTTTGTTTGCAGTTGTGTGTGATTGTCCGCCTGTCCGTTGATGTTTATATTTGTTCTCGTGTTTATAGTGTATTTACGCACTGTATGCGTAATCGCTCGCCTCCAGTGTTCGAGGCCCGTTATTTTTGTATTGTCTGTTTGACTAGTAAAGTCGTTTTGACTGAGCTTCTGTGTCCTGCGCCTGACTCCAACACCGCATCCACATCAGCTTGTGACAGAATCACACACCTATACTATGGAGTCAGCAGGAGCAGCGGCGGCGACCGAGCCGCTGGAGGATCGGGTCAGCTGCCAGGACGCCAGGATTCAGCAACTCGGCTCCGCCATGCAAGAGGTGATGAACACCCTGCGCCGATGGGAAAGGGGAGGCGTGCCCACACCTCCTCCTACCTTACCACCACCATCGGCCAGCCCCACCAGACCAGCTCCGGAATCCAGTGGGATTCGGCTCTCGCTCCCGAGGGGCGTATGATGGCACCGCAGCCGGGTGTCAGGGGTTCCTCCTTCAGGTGGAACTCTACCTGGCCACCATACACCCGGCGCCCTCGGGATACGAGACGTTTCCGCCCTCATCTCCTGTCTCTCCGGCAAGGCGTTGGGTGGGCCAACGCCGAATGGAGGGGAATAGACGCCGCCTCCATCAGCTACGCGGAGTTCTCCCCGCCGCTTCAGGGCTGTGTTCGATCACCCTCCTGAGGGTAAAGCAGCGGGGAGCGTCTGTTCCACCTCCGACAGGGGGAAGAGGAGCGCACAGGAGTTCGCCCTGGATTTCCGGACTCTAGCGGTGGATGCGGTGTGGAATGTGAGGACGTTCGACGAGAGCTGGCCTGCAGGGACACCACTCTATCCTTCGACCAGCTGGTGGACATGTCCATCCGTCTGGATACCCTGCTGGCCACCCGCGGGACGTCCCGAGTTGGGGCCGTCCATTCCATCCCCCAGCATCTCAGAGCCTAGCCCTAGGAGCTCGGGGTGCTGGTGCTAGAGAGAGGAGGAGAGAGAGCCCGAGGAGGGCCGTCCCCTGCACCAACTGTGGCCGTGGAGGACACACTGCGGCTAGGTGCTGGGGAGGGTCTCCAGGGAGTCGGGGCAACAGGTCACGCACTGGGGAGTCATTCCAGGTGAGTAGGCGCCCCACTCACCCAGAGCTCTCTGTTGTTCACTTGTGTATACCTGTGGTATTTCCTCAGGTTGCATCTCATTCCCAGCATAAGGCGCTAGTCGATTCAGGCGCAGCTGGGAATTTTATTGATCGGAAATGTTGTATTAAGTTAGGGATTCCCCTCCTGCCCGTTGATGCACCCTTCCCTGTCCATGCCCTAGATAGCCGCCCGTTGGGATCTGGGTTGATTAGGGTGGTCACAGCGCCACTAAAGATGAAGACGCAGGGGGGTCATGAGGAGATCATTCAGTTGTACCTGATCGACTCTCCTCGTATCCCGTGGTGCTGGGGCTTCCTTGGTTAATCATCCATGACCCCACCATTTCGTGGCAACAGAGGGCTCTCAAGGAGTGGTCTGACCAGTGTGTTGGGCAATGTTTAGGTGTTTCCGTTGGGGCGACCACGGTGGAGAGTCCGAACCAAGTGCCCACAATGCACATTCCCCCTGAGTATGAGGATTTGGCACTCGTGTTCAGCAAGACTAGGGCGACGCGATTGCCACCTCATAGACAGGGAGATTGTGCGATAAACCTCCAGACAGGTGCGGCACTCCCCGCGGAGCCATGTGTATCCTCTGTCTCAAGAGGAGACGGCGGCTATGGAGACATACATAGCCGAGTCCCTGAGACAAGGATACATACGGTCCTCCACTTCCCCTGCGTCCTCGAGTTTCTTTTTGTGAAGAAGAAGGATGGAGGGTTGCGCCCGTGTATTTATTATCATAGTCTCAATCAGATCACTGTTAAAAACAGGTACCCTCTTCCTCTGATTGCGAGTATGACTGAATCATTACGCGGAGCGCGTTTCTTCACAAAACTGGATCTCAGGAGCGCCTATAACTTGGTGCGCATTAGGGAGGGAGATGAATGGAAGACGGCATTTAGTACCACCTCAGGTCATTATGAGTATCTCGTCATGCCATACGGGTTAATGAATGCTCCTTCAGTCTTCCAATCATTTGTGGACAAAATCTTCCGGGACCTGCATAGGCAGGGTGTGGTAGTGTACATTGACAACATCCTAGTGTACTCTTCTACACAGCCGAGCATGTAGCCCTGGTGCGCCGAGTGTTGGGGAGGCTGTTGGAGCATGACTTGTATGTCAAGGCAGAGAAATGTCTGTTTTTCCAGGAGTCCATCTCCTTCTTGGGTCATCGGTTGTCCGCGTCAGGGGTGAAGATGGAGATTGACCGTGTGTCAGCCGTGCGTAACTGGCAAACCCCAACCACTGTTAAAGAGGTGCAGCAGTTTTTGGGGTTTGCCAATTACTACCGGAGGTTTTGGACAGGTAGCAGCTCCCATTACTTCCCCTGCTGAAGGGGGCCCGGTGCGTTTGCAGTGGTCGGCTGAAGCGGACAGGGCGTTTGGTAAACTGGAAGGACCTGTTCACTTCGGCTCCGGTGCTGGCGCACCCGGACCCCGCTTTAGCGATCCAGGTAGAGGTGGACGCGTCAGAGGCCGGGATTGAGGCAGTACTGTCGCAACGCTCAGGCACGCCTCCTAAGCTCCATCCCTGCGCTCTTTATTCTAAAAGCTCAGCCCGGCTGAATGTAATTATGACCTAGGGGACAGGGAGCTGTTAGCCGTGGTTCAAGCTCTAAAGGTGTGGAGGCATTGGCTTGAGGGGCTCAACACCCTTTTCTCATTCTGACTGATCACCGTAACCTGGAGTACATCCGGGCAGCTAGGAGATTGAACCCTCGTCAGGCTAGGTGGAACATGTTTCTGACCCGGTTTGTGTTTAAGATAACCTACATCCCAGGGTCCCAGAACGGTAAGGCAGACGCCCTGTCCAGGCGGTATGACACAGAGGAGAGGTCCATTGAGCCCACTCCCATACTGCCGGAGTCTTGTCTGGTGGCACCGGTGGTATGGGAGGTCGATGCGAAATTGAGCGGGCGTTACGCACCGACCCTACTCCCCCAGAGTGTCCAGTGGGTCGGACGTACGTGCCGCTCGAGGTCCGTGATCGTCTCATTTATTGGGCTCATACGTCACCCTCCTCTGGACATCCAGGTATTGGCCGGACAGTGCACTGCCTTAGTGTTAAGTACTGGTGGCCAACATTGGCTAGGGACGTGAGGGTTTATGTCTCCTCCTGCTCGGTGTGCGCTCAGTGTAAGGCACCTAGACACCTTCCCAGGGGGAAGTTACAACCCCTGCCCGTTTCACAACGGCCGTGGTCTCACCTCTCTGTGGAATTTGTTACGGACCTTCCCCCTCTCAGGGGAATACCACTATTCTGGTCATTGTGGATCGGTTCTCTAAGGCCTGTCGTCTCATCCCAATGCCGGGTCTCCCTACTGCCCTACAGACTGCTGAGGCTTTGTTTACCCACGTCTTCCGGCACTACAGGGTTCCGAGGATATAGTGTCTGATCGGGGTCCCCAATTCACCTCTAGAGTCTGGAGGGCGTTCATGGAACGCTTGGGGGGTCTCGGTTAGCCTGACCTCGGGGGTTCCACCCTGAGAGTAATGGGCAGGTGGAGAGAGTGAACCAGGATGTGGGTAGGTTTCTGAGATCCTATTGCCAGGGCCGGCAGGAGGAGTGGTCGGGGTATATTCCCTGGGCAGAGATGGCTCAGAACTCTCTTCGCCACTCCTCTACTAACCTGACCCCTTTCCAGTGTGTGTTAGGGTATCAGCCGGTTCTGGCACCATGGCATCAGAGCCAGATCGAGGCTCCTGCGGTGGATGAGTGGTTTCGGCGCTCTGAGGAGACGTGGAACGCTGCACACGTCCACCTGCAGCGGGCCATCCGTCGGCAGAAGGCGAGCGCCGATCTCCACCGCAGTGAGGGTCCAGTATGCGTACCTGGAGATCGAGTCTGGCTCTCGACTCGAAACCTGCCCCTTCGCCTGCCCTGCCGGAAGCTGGGTCGGCGGTTTGTGGGGGCCATTTAAAAGTCCTGAGGAGATTGAACGAGGTTTGCTACAAGTTACAACTGCCTAATGATTATCACATTAACCCCTCGTTCCATGTGTCTCTCCTCAGGCCGGTGGTAGCTGGTCCACTCCAGGACAATGAGATAAGAGAGACTCCTCCGCCCCACTGGACAGCGAGGGTTAATTTACGCACTGTATGCGTAATCGCTCGCCTCCAGTGTTCGAGGCCCGTTATTTTGTATTGTCTGTTTGCCTAGTAAAGTCGTTTTGACTGAGCTTCTGTGTCCTGCGCCTGACTCCAACACCGGATCCACCTCAACTTGTGGCAAGTGCGCACTGTGGAACCGCGGTTTAAAAAAAGAAGTGAAGACAGAGCCCTTACACTAATTATTGATAGTTTTTTGGCAAATGTAGATGCATTAGAAACCTCAGTTTCTTCTTTCAGATTGTCTATAGAAATCTAAACATCTAGGCTGTATTCAATTAGAAATTATGATTTGAAAAAAACTAAAACAGAACAAACGCTCTGTTTCCTGGCTCCATATAGACCAAAATGACATGCTGTTCATCAGCCTTTTCAGTCACAATTGCACAATTGATAACATTGTCAACCTTCAGAGTATTCTCAACTTAATATATTATTATATGTGTGAAAATAGTTTTGATATTGTGTAGGTGTAGTTTTGATGGGCATGTTGGGTGAAGGGGCAGGGAGGTAAAAAACATGCATTCCCAAAAACTGCTTATAACATCAATTCTACTTGTGTTTTGTGATATTGAAATTGTAACAATGTCAGTGTGTTTGAAAGAAAAGTCCAGGATGAGGACAACAATGAGGACATCGTACAGCATGTGTGTTCTTCAGCAGTCTGGGGGCTTCTTCCTAAGTCACTCTTGGTCTCAACACAAGGACATCTGCACCTGTTTAAGAAAGTAAGACAGGGTAAAACATAACATTGTGAATGTAGTTGTTGAATGTGTTGTCAACATATCTTGTGGTGGAAGGGTTGGGTGAGGTAGCCTGGTGGAACAAGACAGATACATGTGCACCGCTACCCAATAACATAACTACCATCCTCCCTGGTCACTTTTGACAGTTCAACCCCTAATGCTACATGATTGATTTGAGCAAGTTCATTGTGTGTGTGTGTGTGAGAGAGAGAGAGAGAAAATGTCCCACTTACATTTAAATTATGTCCATCACCCACACGTTGGAATCCAGGACCTGGGTGAATACCTCTGACATCTCAAGGTATGATGTGTAGGTGTTGGGGATCTCAAAAACACATCCGCAGGTGTGTGATTGGGGGCTTCTCACAAAGTCACTCTTGGATTCAACAAAAGCGGATGTGAATGGCTGAAGACACAAGGACGTCTGCAACCTGTATAAGAAATTAAGACAGAACAAAGAAACACTCAATTACATTTGCATTTAACCTCCATAGAAGCAATATCAAACATACACACGCTAGGAGGTGGGCAACTTAATTATTATTGTTCAACATTGATGTTACCTGTGCAAAATCGGAGAAAGTGCTTTAGGCGGTCGGTTGAGCAGTTGCCTATGTACTTCTTTAAAAAAGTCCATGATCGTTTGTTCCCTCTTGGTTAAGGTATCGTGTTTAACAGCTGCAGCAACTCTCTTGCTTATTGGTGTGAGGCTCCCCAGCACCTCATCCAAACCCCCATGAGGCATCTTCAACCTTTTCAGTATGCCGTTCCAGCACTCAGCAATGTAGGCAGGATCTTTAATGATTTATTTGTGGGCAACTTCAAGCAACATCTTCTGCCAGTTCATCTCATTGATCAGAATCTTGACATCATGTTCTTCAAGAAAATCCACTTCCAGCAACTGTCGAGTAATCTAGGATTGACTGTTCGACGATTACCCTTTCCTCACTTGGTATGGACTGCAAAAATGTTGCCAAGAGGTCTTCAGATTTGATCTGTTTTCCAAGACAGTGTTGCAGAAATGGCTTGGCCAATACTATAGGGAAGTAGCCTACCATGTTATATCCAAGGACCATCACTTTTGCAACAATTTCCCATGAGTCCTTCATGTCATGCCTTGTCATGGAAATTTGTATTGTGGTCCCACTTGTGCACTTCCTCATGAATTTGTCCCAGTATTCACTGAAGGCGTCCCTCAGCACTCCACCATGGTTCTCACCTTTCTCTGTGGTCCCGTTGGGTGGAACCATTTCTATCTCTAAAATGGAGTCTTCTACAGAACCACACCCATCTTGAAAGGCAGCATTCAGGTCTTGGAACAAATTCCCTCTACGAATTCTGATTCTGGTATTCTTGGTGGGGGTGGGGATGGGCCTCTCGGAGTTGAAAATAACAGCTTTGAGCAAGTAACTTGATTTGATGTGTGGTTATAGTGGATGGGATGAATAAATTAAGATTGAAAACATAGATGGCTCAATTAAAGCAAGAATCCTTAATTGAAACAATAACAAAGCGCCCAACCAAATCTGTTTTGGTAAAAAGCTGAGAACGGGCTTGGAGAAATGTAACAACTCTCAAATTCATACAGAGCTATGGATGCAAGGAATGACCATCTGTTATGATGAGTTTCTCTGGCATCAAGTAATTCAGTATGCTAGGAGATACATAAACACTTACATGGAGACTTGATGCAAAGTATTTAATATCGCGTGCCGGGTTCACATAGCAAACGGCACGTGGGTGGCCCATTTGCTATCTGAACTCCTGAACAAAGCAAATCTCTTAGCTTATATACTTGTTTGCAAGCTAATTCTATCCAACAGTTGCCCGACCATTATTGAGTGTCACTCCTCACCACAATAGGATCACCCTATTGGTATTGTGTTGCAGGATATTCCATCACGTACTCCTTCTAAGATTAGCACCAGTGGCCCCCCCAGCTATCTTGGCACGCATACCTTCTGGCACCCATCAGTGACAGAAATAAATACATGGAATGTGTCATCCTCCAAATCTATGCAGCTCACAATATCAAACATTAACTAATCCTGTATAAAAGACGTAATATCAATCCCACATTTTCTTTCTTTTTCTGTTGTAAGTAAAATTCCACAGATAACATTACTTAAACCAAACAAACCAAACATACAAATGAATTACTAACCTCATGACATCATCCCAGAAAATACATTGATTCATGACAATTTCTAAATTACATCTCTAGCTGTAATCACTAATCCCATCCTGTATTTCTCTAATATTTCCCATAGCTTTAGTTAACTTCACAAAAACCTTCCTATTCTGATGGCAAGTATGTACAACATGCATCTCCCCCTATAATCACATACATTCCCCCTTTATCTACTGTAATAGCATCCAATGCTATGCGATTATCAATTGCATATTGTCCAATGAGTGACATTTCAGACCCAGTTGCTTGAAAACCCAAGACTGTTAGTAGGTACCAGGTTTAGTCTGAACTCTGTTCAACACTAAATCCGTTCCCACAATATGCCTGAGGAGAGATACAAAGGATTACACTCTGGTTTCAGTCCCTGATAGATCAGTACAGCCTTGGATTAGTTAGGATTGAGGAATTCAACCCAAGGTCAGATCAGATAAAAATAGCATAAACATTCCTATGTCACACACACCAAACCCCATGATAGGAATCAATTAAGTTCTTGCCTAGCAACAGAGATATGTACCACTGTAAAATCCACATCAATCCCCCCTCTTTTGGGAATTAATAGTCCCATATCAATACCTCCAAATACTTCAAATGTATATAGTGACTAATATGTGAATACGGTAACCTAATAATCACCATGTTCATGATATCAATTATTTCACTCCATGCATCAACCGCTGTTTGAGGAGCATGCAGCCTCTCACTGTGTGACAGGTGATATTCCACCATGGGCTCTCAATTATGTTCTTGCAGCTACCCAGTGGCTTAATTTGGAAAACCAAGTGAAATCTGTTCGGGAACATCGATGTTTTCACAACTAAACATATTTCATTAAACTGTTGCAGCCCCTCTCTCTGCCTGCTGGAGAGAGGAATGAAGGAGAGAGAGGAGATGGAAACCCAGGCTGGTGAGATAATCTGTAGCTAAAGGTAATGTGTCAGCCTTTTAATTATGAAAATATAAAAAATACCTATTCAAAATCAAATACAAATTCACTTAGTAGGCTTAGCCGCCCTTCACAATCAATGAACCAACAGCATTGCTTAGGCATGATGAAAATGTATGTGTTGTATAGCACATTGTATTACTTATACAACTAATATAAGGACAGGACATGAGACGGAGTATAAATTAACATGGGCATTGTTTTAATGCGTTTCTACAGGAAGAACATTCCAAGCATTTCAACGTAGGTAAGCAAGGGGGGTATACAGGTGCCCTAAAGGGACAAAACTAGAATATCAATACACAACATATTCCTCCCCCTTTACTTTTGATGACTCATAAGGAAAAAGTAAATATTCACTGTTTTGCCTATTGTTTTCTTAATGTAAAGAAATGAACTTTTCAGAATAACATTTTTCTAAACTAGGGATAGAGGGTAGACTGCCTCAGTCCCCAGACTTAACCCTGGGGTGTATTCTGCCCCAATATCGGAGGTTAGTCTGAACTAAATAGTCAACCTGTCAGGGGGTCGTCTTTCTCTTGCAGGGTAATGACGACGTACAGGTGGAGTCTACAGTCACATTATCTCTGAGTCTGAGTGGTGATGGTGTATGCTCAGACTGGGGTGCAACAGTACCCTGAGTAGGCACTCTGGCTGGTTCAGGTGAGTCTGGAGCACTTTCCACATTGGTAGGTTGCTGCAGTGGATGTTCAGGTGATAGCTCGTAGTCATGGTAGGTCTCCAGTAGCTGATCTTGTTTTGTCACTGACAGGGAGTCATCTCTGAGGTTGGTTCCTGGCAACAGTTGATCCACGTGTCTCCTCCAGATGATGTTTTCCGGTGTGTGAACTGTGTAGGACACAGGCCCTGTTTGTGCAACCACTGTGGCTGGTATCCACTTTGGACCTTTGCAGTAGTTTCGAGCAAGAACTCTCTCTCCAGCTATGAAGCTTCTGTCTTTTGCTTTGCTCCGTCTCTCCACCTGTGCTCTCTGTTGCGTCTGTACAACCTGTCTCGCCTTTGGAGGTCTCAGGAGGTCGAGTCACGTGCGAAGCTGTCTTTTCATCATGGCTGACGCGGGTGCCACTTTGGTTGTAGTGTGGGGAGTGTTTCTGTAGGTTAACAGGAAGGTGTTTAGACGCCTATTGAGGGAGCCGTTCCCTTGTGATGATTTTAAAGCTTGCTTTATCGTTTGACAAACCTTTCAGCGAGGCCGTTCATTGCAGGGGTGATACGGCGCTGACTTGATGTGTTGAATTCCATTTGCTTCAATGAATGACCGGAACTCTTCAGACATCAGTTGGGGGCATTATCACTAACGAGTTGTGTTGGCAAGCCGGGCGACTGAAAATTTACGTAGCTATTCGATGGTTCTCTACGCTGAGGTGCTCTTCATCACTGTGACCTCAGGCCAACTTTGCCTGTGTGCGTCAACTACGACTAAGAACATACGAGATCCTCCGTGGGCCTGCTATAGTCTATGTGGACCCGCTGCCAAGGCTCCTCTGGGAAGTCCCATGGGTGTAGTGGCGCTAGCTGAGGCATGTTCCTCATCTTTTGACATGCAGAACATGACTGCATCCAGACCTGGCCACCAAAAGTAGCTGCGTGTAATCTCCTTCATTCGCACCATGCCACAGTGCCCTGAATGGAGTTCTTCAAGCATTCCTGCCTTCTCAGTGGCAGTGGTATAATGACTCGAAAACCCTATAAGCAAGCATCCAAACTGAACTGTGAGCTCGTTTCTCCTCACTAGGTAAGGTTGTAGGCTGTCCGACATCTCTCCTTCTTTTCCACGAGTGACAATGTCCACGACCTCGACATCACTGGATCAGTGTGGGTGAACTTTTCACTTGGACAGATGTAACTGGGGGCGTTCATCACTTCCGTGAAGTAGAAGATTTCAGCCTGGGAGTCGACAGGTAAGGGAAGCCTTGAGAGGCCATCTGCATTGCAGTGCTGCTCAGACCTTCTGTACCTGATATCATACAGGCGAGCAGATAACAATAACGCCATCGCTGCATGCAGCTGGCTGCAAGCGACGGAATGCCGGTGTGGGGACCAAATATGGAGGTGAGGGGTCTATGCACAGAACATTTCTTAACTCCAAACACAATGGCGAGTGCTTCACGCTCTATCTGTGCATTATTGCTCTCGGCTTTGCTTAAGGTCCGTGATCAAGCAATTGCAGCTTTCTTCACCTGATGGCATGATGTGTGAGACAACCGCACCAAGGCATAGGCGATGCATCACATGCCAACTGTAATGGCAAGTTGGGGTTGAAGTGGGTTAGGACCTCTGACTGAGCTAAGGCTGTTTCACTTTCTTGAAGGCCTCCTCACATCTGTCTGTCCACTTCCACTGTTTGGCTTTGTTCAAAAGCTCATGCAGTGGCTGTCACGATCGTCATAGGAGTGAGTAGAGCCAATGCGCAGCGTGTTGAACGAACATGTTTACTTTAATTAGTTAAAGCACAAAACTCAAATCAAAACAAGAAACGACTCGTGAAGTCCACGGTAACACTGACCCAAACATGGAACAAGAAACCACAACACAAAGTGAAAAGCCAGACAGTTAAATATGGATCCCAATCAGAGACAACCAGCTGACACTCGTTGCTCTGATTGGGAGTCCTCAGGCCAACATAGATATACAAACATAGAATCACACACCCTGGCTCAACATAACCTAGTCCCCAGAGCCAGGGCGTGACAGTGGCTTTAACATGTTAGCTAGGTTTGGCACAAACTTTGCGTAGTATGTCAGTAGTCCTAAGAATGATCTCAGCTGACTCACGTTCTGTGGGGATGGAGCTTCTGCAACGGCCTTCAACTCGATGGCGCCTTGTGGAGCCCCGAGCTGTCGATGACGTGGCCTAGGTACTCAACAAAGGGCCGGAAAACTTGCATTTGTCCTTCCGGACCCTCAGACCGTACTCCTCAATCTCTGTAGTGTAGCGATCAGGTTTCTCAGGTGCTCCTGCTCGTCTTTGCCGGTGATGAGTAGATCATCGAGGTAACATTGGACCCCAGTAGCCCGCTCAGTATCTGGTCCATAGCTCTCTGAAACAAGGCCGGATCTGGAGGTGATTCCAAAGGAAGCCTCCGGTACCTGTACAGTCCTTTGTGAGTCACTATGGTTAACAGTTCTTCAAATCAAATCAAATCAAATCAAATTTTATTGGTCACATGATACAACAGGTGCAGACATTACAGTGAAATGCCTTACTTTACAGCCCTGAACCAATAGTGCATTTATTTTAAACAAAAAAGTAAGAATAAAACAACAAACAAAAAAGTGTTGAGAAAAAAAGAGCAGAAGTAAAATAAAGTGACAGTGAGGCTATATAGTACAGGGGGGGTACCATTGCAGAGTCAATGTGCGGGGCACCGGCTAGTTGAGGTAGTTGAGGTAATATGTACATGTGGGTGAGTTAAAGTGACTATGCATAAATCCTAACAGAGTAGCAGCGCGTAAAAAGGATGGGGTGGGGGGCAGTGCAAATAGTCCGGTAGCCATGATTAGCTGTTCAGAGTCTTATGGCTTGGGGTAGAAGCTGTTGAGAAGTCTTTTGGACCTAGACTTGGCACTCCGGTACCGCTTGCGTCGGTAGCAGAGAGAACAGTCTATGACTAGGGTGGCTGGAGTCTTTGACAATTTTGAGGGCCTTCCTCTGACACCGCCTGGTATAGAGGTCCTGGATGGCAGGAAGCTTTGTCCCGGTGATGTACTGGGCCGTACACTACTTTCTGTAGTGCCTTGCGGTCGGAGGCCAAGCAGTTGCCATACCAGGCGGTGATGCAACCAGTCAGGATGCTCTCCCGATGGTGCAGCTGTAATTTTTTGAGACTCTTGGTCCACATGAATCCCGTAGATAGGCCGACATACGTCATCTTACTGGAATTTTTGTCCTCCAGCTAAACCAGAAAAGAGGTCGTCAATGAGGGGTAGTGGATATTTTTCAGCATCAAGACTGGGTTAATGGTGACTTTGAAATCACCACAGAGTCTGAGTGATCCATCTTTTTTGTGACTGGAACAACGGGTGTAGCCCATTCACTAACATTCACGGATCAATAACAGTTTCTCCACTCTCATTAGTCTGTTAGCTAATTTGGTTTGTATGCATGGGACAGGCCTAGCTTTGAAGCAAATATTTGGCTTGACCACTCAGTTTTTCATGATCAGTTTAACTGTTATGTTACTGCCAAGTTTCTTTGAACACATCCGCGTCACTCAATATCCCCTTTGTAGGTTTGTGTTCTCTTTTGCAAACACATGGAATCCCCTGTCCAGTTTAGTTTGATCTTTTCCAGCCATGTGCGTCCCAGCAACGCTGGACGGTTGCGTCCTTCACAATGAGAGTGGGTCAGCTTTTACACCTTCTGTTTGTTGAGCTCCACTGTACCAATCATCCCGCCCCTCTCCTGGAACAGTCTCACCACATGTATAATTTTTCAGCGGTGCCATCTGGGCGCAGGTGAGCTGATGTAGTTTCTCCTTTTGCACACAGCTCAGACAGCAAGATCTCATTTGCCAGGCCAACTCTTTACTGCCATCCACGTAGCGTGGCTCACCAAGTACTTTACTATCCATTGTCTGAAATTGACATAACATGCAAAGATTCTTCCCCTTCAGACAGGGTATCACTTTGTTCATCCTCTGTGTGCTCCATTTTATGTACTTTATTTTGTACTTCTTGATTGTGAAGGGCTGGCTAAGCCTTTGTTCAGTACTTTTGTTTGATTGTGTCTTTTGTTTTTTCGTGCCTTATACGTTCGATGTGACCCTTTTACCACAACTTCTGAAGTTTTTGCACCAACACCCTCTGCTTGGTGACTGGTTCCCACAGCGATAGCATGGCCCCCACCTCCTGCCTTGTTTTTTAACCCATAGACACATTCTGACTTTGGTCGATGCACTTAGCTGTTGTGCGTCTTTATTTCCCATTTCTATTGACGTACTGCTCACTTCTATTGCTCTCTGCAATGTTACGTTACTCTCAGTCAAAAGGCGTTTCTGAATTGCCTCGCTGTTGCATGCCACACACTAAAGCCTATCACGATAGTGTCACTCATTGATCGCCCAAATTCATAGTGTTCAGATAATTGTTTCAATACAGCCACAAACTGTGAGATTGATTCCCCCCTGATCTTGATTTCTCTTATGAAACCGGAATCTCTCTGCGATTATCAGTGGTTTTGGAGAATAATGTCCTTTAAAGTAGCTACAATTTCATCATATGATTTATCACCAGGTTTTTCAGGTGTTACTAGGCTGCACAGTAGATTGAATGTTTTCCACTCCGATAGCAGTCAAAAAATGTTGGCACAACGAACTTCAGCTTTAATTCCATTTGCCAACACAAAGTACTCAAAACGTTCTGTGTAAGAACTCCATTGTTCCGCAGATTCATCAAATGTTCCTATATTTCCAATCAAATGCAGACATTTTCGGTTTGTTTTTCTTTCTTTTAACTCACGATGACTTCACTTTCTCCACTTGGCAGCGAAACTCTTCCTATCCTCGAGGCTCTGTTGCCGTAGACATCAAAGGCTAGCTAGCATCACTCGACTAGCTTCAGCTCCACGTTATGTTTGCGTCTTTCTACAGCGAGAAAAATAAATAAATAACAAATTTAACTCAGACTTTCTGTCTAAGACGAAGTGAGTACAAACTTCGAGAACGTTTCTTCCTCGTCGCTAGTGTTGTTGTATATATACACTGTATTACTTATACAACTAATATAAGGACAGGACATGAGACGGGAGTAGAAACTAACATGGGCATTGTTTTTGTCGTTTCACTGGAAGAACATTCAAGCATTTCAACGTAGGTAAGCAAGGGGTTACAGGTGCCCTAAAGGGACAAAACTAGAATATCAATACACAACAGTATGCACTCACTAACTGTAAGTCGCTCTGGATAAGAGCGTCTGCTAAATGACTTAAATGTAAAAAAAAATATCAGGCACAATCCTTGCATTAACCTTATAACTGTCAACCAGTAAGTTTCAAAAGTTTCTACTCTAAATTTTTATTTATTTATTTCACTTTATTTAACCAGGTAAGCCAGTTGAGAACAAGTTCTCATTTACAACTGCGACCTGGCCAAGATAAAGCAAAGCAGTGCGAGTAAAAACAACAACACAGTTACACATGGAATAAACAAAACCGTACAGTCAATAAAACAATTGAAAATCTATATACAGTGTGTGCAAATGTAGTAAGTTATGGAGGTAAGGGCAATAAATAGGCCATAGTGCAAAATAATTACAATTATGTAAGTGTATCCTAACACATTAAAATAATGTATCGCTGTTTCAACCATAATATCTATTTAAGACAGTTATCTCACGATTATACAAGCAATACCAGTCATGCTGAAAATAGTTTCAACATCTTTAGTTACTAATATATTCTAATAATTTACTTAAATCACTCAGTCATCTTATAAATCATAACCAAAACCAAATTACTTATCTCAACCAAATTTAGAATGACAATCCTTAGTGATTCACATTGGTCCTATCATCATTAAAACCCCGAACTTGATCTGTCAGAATGTACACCTATATTAACATACAGTATAAATATCCATAATTCTAGTATGACCTTCCTCATCCTGAGAATAACTACAGATCATTATCTCAATCCATTCTTAGTACATTAATTTAGCAGTGTATATACCTCCTACATCAACCTCATACCCAAATTACCAAATTTAGATCAATCCAAATGTATTATTGACACAGCTAACCACCCCCTTCCTTCCACGCCACTCAATCTTTCTGGCATCTCTTCATTATATTCTTCAGACAGCTTCATTGGCAAAATGGATTGCCCATGACAATGTCCCAACTTAAATGTCTCATCTGAGCAGCTACCATCTCTACCCCCATTCTGTATTGTCCATTTGCCAATCAGTATACCAACAACATGAGAAATGTTGTATTTGAACAGATCTCTCTCCATCTCACTCCTCGTGGACTCTGTCCCACTCCCGAGAAAAAAAGGCATGAGAGAAAAAGCAGTATATTGCTTCGATTGGCTGTTGTAGACCGGATGCAAGTAGAAGTGGTGCTGCAGGAACGTCTTCAACGCCTCTGATGCTCATCTTCAGCCGGTTTAGCTTTTTTTTGGTATTTTTTTTTACATTTACATTTAAGTTATTTAGCAGACACTCTCTTATCTAGAGCGACTTACACGTTAGTGAGTGCATACATAATTTTTTTCTTTCATACTGGCCCCCGCGGGAATCGAACCCACAACCCTGGCGTTGCAAACGCCATGCCTACCAACTGAGCTACATCCCTGCCGGCCATTCCCACCTCCCCTACCCTGGACGACACTGGGCATGTGCGCCGCCCCATGGGTCTCCCGGTCGCAGCCGGCTACGACATCTCTAGGTTCACACCATTCTAGGTCGAATTATCCCTGCTATGCATCAAGACACCATCTCTATTTACCTCAAGAGAAGACAGAACGTAACAGTTTAGTTGAGTTCTATTTCAATCCAAGAAATACATATAAACATTGACTATACGACAAATTATTAATGTTTTACCAATTATTCTTAATACCAATTTCTAATATACTCCCCTTATCACCCTATCAACTACACCGCAGATTCACAGGATCGGAAGTTAGACCTCAATTTCTGTTCAGGGAAAGCCTCCACAGACAGATAAATGAATGGTGTGAAAGTCAGGTGATTCTGAAGATCTTGAAGTTCTTGGATGTTCTTGGAAGTCTGTCCCTCCGCGAGGGAATCAGCCAGAGCACGTAGCTCATCAGTAGCATTCCCATTGCCATTGTACTTGTTGGCCAGCTCCATCATCCTCAGTTCCCCTCATCTCTAGGTCATCGGTTTCCTCGTGGGCTCTGTTGCAGTGGTTTAGATGATACCAGGTCGATCTCCCCTCTATCCGTACAGCCGTTGGTGTAGCCTGGGTGATGATGTATGGGTCCCTTTAGGTATGAACCTTCTTCCATCACTACGGGTCTCGGATCATACAGATTCCTTCTCCATTTATCAACATCGTTCTGTAGTGTGCCTTCTAGCAGCATACCAATAGGGAAGTTGAGAGTAACTGCTGCAAAGACATACAGATACAGACACAAAGAAAAACAATACTCCGCAAGTGGCGGTGCCATCCTTCCTCCTCTGGGTTTGGAACACTCCTACAGTGGGACACATGGATGCAGGTATCTCTCTGCTACTTTCCTCAACGAGGTAGCCAGCAACACCTAGTACTGACCTCCCCACCTTGGGTTTGTCCATCTCTTATTTCTGTAATCCTTTACGTCTCCAGGGTGCAGACAAGGCTCATATTCTCCTGCTAGGTTGGGCGGAGAAGCCTTCACCCGTGGGAAGAAAGTCTTAAGAACATTGTTAGGTGAGACACCGTATGCTACTATACCCTGTCTTCTTATCAGTCAGGAAGCCTTGAGATTAGGAAGTGCTCATTCTAGCATCTTATATGTCACGAGTTTCAGAGACAGGCCTCCTCTACACCCCTGCCTCCTACCACAAATAAACTTGCACCTAAAACATTTAATCTAACTCATAACACATGAATTACTACTGCTCATATTCTTAATACAGTTTGCATATTTACCAAAAAGCCCCATCGACCAGTACTCCCCTTTGGACACATGACTCGCAATGATTCATGCGTTCAAAAACAAAACACCAACACTTGCCTGTTAAACCAAAATAATAAAATGAAATTAAAATGACAACCTTTGATAATACCTTAACTTAATTGTATCCCATAAGGTAATTCAAGGAATAGTAAAATTGACTAGCGACAGGTGTCCCTCATTCAGGACTAGCTCTCTCACTCTGTCCTTGTCATGGTCCGAATGATATGGACTATTGCCAAATTATAAACTTCTTCATAATTATCAGTATTATAAATGACCTCAACTCCGGTGTAATAAATTACCTTAAATTCCTCATCCTATGTCTCTCGGTTTCCAGTGTGGGTGATCAAATCACACTAGAAAGTCAGGACAGAGGTCAGAGGTCATTCAAACACTTCAAAAAGGTATTTCAATTCTATAGTAGACTAATCATTAACAACAGTCAAAACATTTCCTTACATTTTATATCCCAAGTGTACAGTAAGTCCTCATTACATTTCTTCTCAAAAAGAAATCACGTGTTTACCCACAACTCACTCAGAAAACGTATCATCTCTAACCCCTTAAAACCCCCTAAAATTCGCAAAACAAAAACCCTATATAACCATCATAATAGGTGGGTTGTGTGTGGTTATTTGAAAAATCATACAGTAAAACAACAAACAAAAATGGCCAGGCCTTATTTCATTGTTAGCTCCCTCTTATGACCTAATCCGGATATCTTCATACTTATCAAACTGCCTAATGTAATAACACCCTTCCCAAGACCACATACACGGGAACATCTGTAAAAAGATAATGAAAGCCCTTTTCTCTTGGAAAATAAAGTTTACAAATTGTTAACATTTACTAATCCTTAATCATCAACAAGCATGGCGACGTATAATTTCACTGTCTTCCTTAACTCAATGGAAAAAGTGACTGCTCTGCCACAATGCTCTCCTGTGCGATCATGGTGACTGGTACCCTGACTTCCTTTATCAACCCGGACCCTAATGGTCGACTATCAAATGCTCTGATGGGGCGTGGAATGGATAGGAACTAATGAAATGCCCTGGCGGCGTGCAAAAGTTTTATCCATAGTTCCAGCTGCGCCTGAATCTACTAGCGCCTTACACTTTCGGGAACTCATGTAATCAGGAAAGATATGGCTAACAGTTGCGTAGCAGAGGGCTCTGAACAAGTGTGGGTGCTCAATATCCTGGGGTGATGCGAGAGTTCCCTGCCGGCCGCCTCCCGACCCAAAAGAGCGCTGACGACAACGTGTGGTGGAATGTCCCTTCGAAATGCCTTCCGATTGGCACGCGCTCGTGGTCCTCCTTCTCTGTTCACGCAACACCCAGCTCCATGGGCTCTGGATCCGCGTCGGTCGGACGGGAAGGCAGCCCTCCCCAGGACGTCGTCTGGTTGCCAGCAGGTTGTCCAGATGAATGGCCATGTCCACCAGTTCGGTAAAAAGACAAACTGGTGTCACTGCGGCTAGCTCCCGTTGGAAAACCCTCCTGTAGATGGCACTGGAGCTGGTTGATCAGGGCCTGCTGGTTTCCACCCAGACCCTGCTGCCAGGATCCGGAACTCCAGCGCGAACCTACTGTCCCCGGCCCCCGCCTCAAGTGGACCAGCTGCTCACCCGCCTCGACCCTGGGCGGGTGATTGAAAACCGCCGATCCCTGGAGTTCTCAACACGGCTCCTCCTTCCTCTCCAAACCGCGTTGGCCCACTCCAGGGCTTTCCCGAGAGGCAGGAAATGAGGACGGACACCTGCTCTCGATCGATGGCGGTCTGACACTGGAGCAGTACACAGCTCAGTTGGAGAAGAATCCCTGACACGGCCGCGTCCCATCGAATGCCCGAGGTGGATATCTGGATCCCTCCGGGTGCTGTGATGTAGGTGGCTGGATCCGGTTGTCCAGCTGGTCTCGACAGATCGGTTCCTCTTCTCCAGGCGTTGGACGACCTGAAGAACACGATCCATCGCTTCCCAAGCTGGCCAGCATCGTGGGAATGCTCCTGGATCCTTGCCATGATTCCAGGTGTGCGGTCTTCCCCCTGACTCCCTCAGTGGGTGAGTGATTCTGTGATGAGGCGTAGTATAGAGGCTTGGGCCTTCCAAGCAAACGGACTTGTGTGAGAATGATACTATGAAGCATAGAAGAGCCTTGTGCAGAATAACAGCCTGAGCTGCAAAATAGAAAGTAAATATGATTTAGGCTAGGCCTATTCCACTATCTAAATATGCCATGCTGTTGTGTGTTATTGAATGGCAATCATGTAACCTAATGAATCACACCTTTCCAGTATCTGGGAGCAGGGACTGTAGGCCTTATATTAGGCATTTTGACTGTTGTATTTGAGAATTCCACTCTGAATGTAGGCTTGTTATAGCCTTTTGCGTTGCACAACCCCATCACGCAGAGGCTATATCCATATCAATAAATGAGACAAAACTAAATATTGATTAAGTCTTGGCTATAACCTGTCCTGAGTTTAATAGCCAAGGGTCCCAAATGGTCGAAACGATCTATAACCTATTCTTATTGCCAGATCTGTTTTCCCTATCAGCCCCTGATGTGCCTTCAACTATTTTGTTTAAAAATGTATTTAGAGGCTATATTTAGAGGCCTGTGAGCTAGGTTTCTTTTAAGGGGAGGCCTATAATAAAAACGGTTATAAAAAATGTCACGGTTTCGCCGAGGCTGCTCCTCTTCCTGTTCGGGCAGGCTTCGACGGTTGTCGTCTCCGGAGTACTAGCTGCCACCGTTCTATGTTTCATGTTCGTTTGGTTTGGTCTCTTTGTAACACCTGTCCCTTGTTTGTGTTTGATTATGTTCCCTATTTAGTCGTTTGTTTGGGTCAGGTGTTATGCGTGATTGTATTTTTCAGCTTGCCTTTTACAGAGGAGTTTGTTCTCCTCTCGTTTATTGTCATTTTCGGGAGTTCCTGCTTGCGCTTCTTTTCTTGTTTTCCGACTTTCCGTGTTTGTGCGTATTTTCGCGCGCTACGGTTGGGTTGGCGACTCTTTACCTGTTTTTGGAATTACTAAAGTCTGTTGAAGTCATCCTGGTTCCTGCGCTTGATTCCTACATCATCCCAGTACTCTGACAGAGAATCACGCATCATTCCATGGAATCAGCAGGAGCGACCGCGCCGAACAGCAGGTATGGAGGAACGTCTTGGAAGTGGGCAGGAGGATCGGATCCTTAACAGGTCTGTCATGCCCTGGAGGGGGCGATGAACACTCCACCGATGGGAAACCAGCGGGGTACCCCACGACCCCACCCACCGAACCATCCCCATCGGTTCCTCCTGTCCCATCTCCGAACCCAGTGGGATTGGCTCTCCGCCTCCTGAGGTCGTACGACGGTCCACTGCCGGGTGTCAAGGGTTCCTGCTGCAAGTGGAGCTCGCCACACACCCGACGCCCGGGATACGAGAGCGTCTCAGCCCTCATCCTGTCTCACCGGCAAGGCGTTGAGTGGAGCCAACGCCGAATGGAGAGAATGGACGCGCTACCACTACCTCCACGAGTGGAGCTCCTCCGTCTGTGTTTGACCATCCACCAGAGGGGAAGGCGCGTGGGGAGCGTCTCTGTTCGCCTCCCGACAGGGGCGAGGGCCCTTAGGACTTTGCCTTGGAATTCCGGACTCCTAGCGGCCGATACAGGTGGAATGAGCGGGCCCCATATAGACCACTTCCGTTGCAGCCTCCGGGAGGATGGCATGCAGGGACACCTCGTTGACCTTGACCAACTTGCTCGAACAGCCCATTCGGGCTGATACCCTGCTTGCTTACCCGTGGGACGTCCCCGGGTGGGGTTCGCCCATTCCACTCCCAGCACCTCCGAGCCGAGCCCTTGGAGCTGGGGTGCTGGCGCTAGAACGGAGGGAGTAGGAACCCGAGGGGGCCGTCCCTGCCCACTAACCTGTGGTGGGAGGCACACCCCGCCTTCAGGTGTTGGGGAGGGTCCCCGGTGGAGGAGAAGGCAGGTCACGCATTGGGGTCCCCCGCAGTAGTAGGCGCCCACCCCAGAGCTTTCTGTCGTGCACCTAACCTTGCTCTGTTTGTTTTCCACAGGTTGCACTCTGTTCCCAGCATATAGGCATGGTAGATCCAGGCGCAGCTGGAATTTTGTAGATCCAGTTTTATAGGGAGTTAGGGGATTCTCTCCTTCCAGTTGATAAGCCTTTCCCGTTCATGCCCTAGATAGCGTAGGGTCTGGGGCTGGGATTAGGATGGCCAGCAGCGCCCCTTCAAACATGGCGCAGGAGGGTCATGAGGAGACTATTCAGCTCTATCTGGGATTGACTCTCCTGTGTATCCGGTAGCTGCCTTCCTGTTGGATGACCCATGACCCTACTTGGTAGTGGAGAGAGAAAGCTCTTAAAGGGCATTTGGTCGCAGGAGGGGCGTGTTGTGTTTTGAAGGGGCGACCTCGTGGAAAGTCCGACCCACACAGCACCGTTTTGGTGTGAGGATTTAAACCACATGGTAAGACTAGGGCGCCCGCGCAGCTGCCGCCTTCATAGACGGGGGATTGTGCGACCAGACTCTCCAGTAGGGCACTCCAGTGCCATAAGTATCCCTTGTCTCAAGAGGAGAGGAAGTAATGGAGACGTACATCGCTGAGCCCCCGAGACAGGGACACACCGCCTCACTTCCACCCGTCGGTTTTTGAAGAAAGGATGGAGGCTGCGCGGTATTGATTACCGCGGTCTCGATCCAGACACGTGAAGCACAGCTATCCACTTCCTCTGATTGCGACATTATGACGTGGAGTCACTGCACGGTGCAAAGCATAGTTCTCAAAATTGGATCTCTGTAGGGAGCACATAACCTGGAAAAGCATTAGAGAGGGAAGTATGAATGGGAAGACAAAGGCGTTTAGCACGACTTCCGGACACCACGAATATCTAGTCATGCTAAAGAGTTACTGAATGCTCCCTCAGTCTTCCAACCCTTCTGCCGATGAGATTTTCCGGGACATGCAGGGACAGGGAGAAGCCTGGGTACACCGACACATTCTGGTGTACAGTCCTACCCGAAAGCAGAGCATGTAGCCCTGGTGCGACCGAGGGTCGGAGGGAGGCTGTTGGAGCATGACCCGTATGTCAAGGCAGAGAAATGTCTGTTTTTTCCAGAAGTCGGTCTCTTTCTGGGTTACCAGTTGTCTGCGCTAGGTGAAGATGGAGGTAGACCGGTGTCAGCTGTGCGCACTTGGTAGACCCCAAATCACTGTGAAGGAGTGGTGCAACAGTTCTTGGGTTTTGCTGACTATTACCGGAGGTTTATCCGGGCTCCTGGGAGACAGGTGGCATAGCTCCTATAACGTCTCTCTGGTAAAGGGGGTCCGGAAGCGCTTGCGGTGGTCTGCTGAGGCGGACAGGCTTGGGCGACTGAAGGGACCTGCGTCGCTCGGCAGCGGTGTTGGGAAGGAATCCTACCCTCTTTGACCGTTCCAGGTAGAGGTGGACTGCGGCCAGAGGCCAGAAGGAAGCCTTCTTTAACTGCTTGGCACTCCACCAACTCCGTCAGTGCGTTTATTCCGGGAAAGCTCTGTATAATCCAAGCGGATCGAGCACTATAGACGTAGGAGACAGGGGAGCCGTTAGCCGTGGTGACAGCCCCAAAGGTGTGGCAGATTTCTGGCTCGAGGGGGCTTCAACACCCTTTCCTCATTCTAATCCGACCATCGTGAACTGGAGTACATCCGGGCAGCTAGGAGACTGAATCTCGCCAGGCCCGGCTGGACTATGTTTCTAGCCCGGTTTGTAAAGCTTAAAATCACATACATCCCTAAGTCCTAGAACGGAAGGTAGATGCTTCGGTCTCGGCGGTATGACGCGAGGAGGTCCGGAGCCCACGCCGCATACTAGGCCAGAGTCTGGTCCGAGCTGCACCGGGTGGTGTGGGAGGTTGATGGCGAGACCGAGCGGCGCATGCGCGCGCCCCGACCCAAGTCCTCCAGTGTCCAGGTGGCCTCGGACGCAAGCTCCGCTCGAGGCAATGCTGTGACCACCCTCATTTGCTGGGCTCAACGTCCTTCCTATCCAGGTATCGGCCGGACAGTGCACTGCCTTAGCACGAGCACTGGTGGCCAAATGCTAGCTAGGGATGGGAGGATTTATGTCTCCTCCTGTTCGGTGTGTGCCAGTGTAAGGCGCCTAGACATTTGCCCAGGGGTAAGCTACAACCCCTGCCTATTCCACAACGCACTCTGGTCCCACCCTCGGGGATTTTGTTACCGACCTTTCCCCTCACAGGGGAATACTACCATCCTGGTCGTTGTAGGATCGGGCCTGTCAGCCTCCTTCCCCATGCCGGGATCTACCCACTGCCCTACAGACCGCTGGAGGCTCTGTTTACCCATGTCTTCCGCCATGGGTACCCGAGGATATAGTGTCTGGACCGAGGCCCCCCAGTTCACCTCCAGAGTGTGGAGAGCGTTATGGAACGGGGCTTTCGCTAAGCCTGTCTCTGGTTACCACCCGGAGAGTACTGGGCAGGTTGAACGTGTTATCCAGGAGGTGGGTAGGTTTCTCTGAGGGCCTACGGCAGGGCCGGCCGGAGGAGTGGGCGAGATATCGCCCCGTGGGCCGAAATGGCACAGAACTCTCTCCGCCACTCCTCCACCCAACTAACCCCTTTCCAGTGTGTGTGTAGGGTACCACCGTTTGGCACCTTGGCACGACGAGCCAGATCGAGGCCTCTGCGGTGGATGAATGGCTACGGGGCGCTCGGAGGAAACATGGAACGCGGCCCACGCACATCTGCAGCGGGCCTTAATCCGTAGGCAGGAAAAAGAGCGCCCGATTCCACCTCGGAGGAGCAGGGCCTGTGTACGCCACCTGGAGATCGAGTCTGGCTCCCGACCAGAATACCTGCCCCTCCGCATGCCCTGCCGGAAGCTGGGTCGGCGGTTTGTGGGAGCCATAAAGTCCTGAGGAGGTTGAACTGAGGTGTGTTACGGTTAGAAACTGCCTATGTTGACTATAGTGGAATATTAACCCCTCGCTCCATGTGTCTCTCCTCAGGCCGGGTGGTAGCTGGTCCACCCAGGAGTATGAGCTAGAGGAGACTCCTCCGCCCCGGTTGGACATTGGAGGGGGCTCCGGCGCACACCGTGGAGGTCCATCCTTGATTCGAGACGCGGATGGGGGGGTCTCCCAATATCTCGTGGAGTGGGAGGGGTACGGCCCCGGAGGAGCGGTGCTGGGTGCCAAGGAGGGACAGATTGGACCAGTCCCTGCTGACCGAGTTCCATCGGGGTCATCCTATGCGCCCCGCGCGCCAGTCCGGGGTCGCCCCTCGAGCTCTCGCTGTCGGCGCACGGGCTGGAGCCGGTAGCGGCAGGGGGTACTGTCACGTTTCGCCGAGGCTGCTCCTCTTCCTTGTTCGGCAGGCTTCGGGCGGTCGCCGTCTCCGGGAGTACTAGCTGCCACCGCTCTATGTTTCATGTCTGCTTGGTTTTGTCTCTTTGTAACACTGTCCCTTGTTTGAGTTTGATTATGTTCCCTATTTAGTTTCGTTTTGTTTGGGCTTGTGGTGTTATGCGGGAGTGTGATTTGGTTGGGCAGCTTGCCACGTAGAGGGAGCTTGTTTTCAAATGCTCGCATTTTGCAGACTATGCAAGGCGTTTTTTTTTGTTTTCCGCACTGTGTTTGTGCTGTATTCAGTTCGCGCCGTGGCCAGTGGCTGACTTACCTGTTTTTGGAATTACTAAAGTCTGCTGAAGCCATCCTGGTTCCTGCGCTTTGATTCCCCTACACTCATCCACACACACAGCACTCTGACATAAAACACACACTAGAGTTCTAAAATCATCCCGGAAGACACAAGTACCTAGAATGATAGCCTCAATTGCAATGTCTACAAGTTGAAGGCATATTTTTTATTAGGCTAAATTAAACATTGCATTATTAAAAATTATAGCTAAAGAACTTCGGAGAATTTAGATAATTTTGGAATACACACATGGATTTCAATAACCAAAATGGATAAGACTGTGCCTCTATTCTCTTTGATTTAGTTCCTATTGCAACTCAGACAAAATGACAGAATGGGCGATATACTATGACTGACTGACTGACTGAACTGAATGAAGGATTAATTAAAATGTTCAAATATGTTGGAATGATGAGTTGTAAGCATCATGCATGCTCTGCACTTTATTTGGCTAGTAGGCAAACAGGCCTACATTAGGGATATAATGACTCTATGGCTGCATGCCTCCAGAAGGGCATCTTCTGGAGGCTGGGAGGGGTGGCTTTTTACTAAGGTGAGCAGTAGGCTGTGCTGCTGCATGGAGATAGCTCTTCAACTGGCAGCAGTGTCATGCAATGGAGGGAATAGCCTATACGAGACTACCTAAGACCACTGCAACATAGTTATTGTAAAGTGTGGGAATGTTTTGTAGACTTGGCCTACGCTTAACCTTTCCCTTGTTAATTTGGGGCCCAGGTATGTTCATGAATCCGATTCATATATAAATCATGTCAAATTATTTTAAATTCATATTCTACAGTAGAATATGCTTTGGCAAGATTTTGAGTGATTAATAATTTCAAAATACTCTAAAATAAAATATTTGAGAGTGGTAAAGACTCCTACTTATACAGTAAGATTTCTAGATTCTCTAAACATGTTATTATGATAGGTTTAATTCGGTATATACTACTGGCTATGATTGCAGACAGAGCTATATCTTGTGGAAGGATGAAATAGTATGAATAAATTAATCAAAAAATTAACGTTTTGATTAACGTCATGATGTATAGAGCTCAGATAATGGGATGGTGCAGCATCGACTTAGTCATTTAAGTGATAATGCCCGTGGCCGTTGTTGGGATGGATATATTGGCAACAGGTGTTTTCAGACACCGACATAGAGTTGTCTAGAGTTTCGAGTCGTTAACTACATCTTCCAGCAAGCATATAGTCCCTAACACAAATCTAGCTACCCAAGGGCTGGTCGTTAGTTTATCGGCTCGGTGCTAGAGACTCGCCTCTAGCAACCGAATCGACAGGGCAAACGCATCAAGTCGTTCGCTCTATAATGTTCCATTGCCATACTGGCTAAGCCAACTATTCTTATTCCTTTTTAAGCTTGCTAGCTAACCAACTTGGCATAACTTACAGCTTACAAAAAGTGCAGCCAGAATATCAGCAAAGTAGCTGCATTTGTATTTTTAATGTTTTCAGTGGACATTTATCTAGATAATCCATGAGAAGGAGCGAAGAGGCTTAGAAGGAACATTTATTCACTCTTAGGACACTGTTGTTCAGAGGAGCTAGCCAACAACACAGCTAATACAATCGCTTCAAACTGTAGCTGGAAAGAAGACTGCAAACCCAGAGCTTGCACTTTGTTTTGATTTTCACTTTTTTTTCTTTATTTGATATATCTTTTATCATATCATTTAAAAATGATATCAGCTGATTAATGATTTAGACTGGCTGAGAAATGCTGCCTGCCTGTCTGTCTCGCCCCGATCCCAACACATTACTATGGGAGATAGCTGGAGATCGAACTGAATATTGAAATAAAAATGTTGCAAACGTCGAGAGATATGGTGAGAGATAGATGTTTATACAAATCTCCGCTATTGAAAAGTAAATGTTAGTGTGTAAAATAAATGTGAAATAACGTTTTACAGTGAGATAGTTTATAAAGTGCCTGGAGTTGGTTGATGAGACAGTGGATTGTACAGTCGATAAATAAATATTAAATAGGCATTTTGAAGGTCATAGATTTAGCTGGTGGTAACTTGTGGAATAGACACCTCGCTGAAGTTGAGAAGTGGAATTTAACCAATCAGCATTCCGATACTGATAGGTGCATGCATGGGGATGTCCACTGCTGCACCCAGAAATATACCCATGCTGTAGTGATACACCTAGCGGACTGAAACTTCACTTGCTGTAGGCATAATACAGCTTAGTTCTATCTAGACTTGCACTGGCAAACAAATCCATTACATTAGCTACTGTGGTATCTGGATGAATTTATGACTTTGCATAATGGTTTCAAACATGGTTTGTAGAGGATGTTGACTCAGCTTAAGGGGAGCATCTGGGGAGTATTCTATAGGGGCACCCTAAAGCCGAGAGAAGTCTTAGTGGAGTCCTGGGATTGGTCTGTAGGGAACACCGCAGAAGGATTAGGCGCTAGAGAGGATGAACACAAGGGTTAAAACAGAGGACGGGGAGAATAATAATATATTGCAGATTTGGGTTGTTTTCTCCAGATATCGGCAGATATCTGTAAATTGATCATTTTGAATACTTTGGATATAAATAAAACCTTTATAACCAAAGTAAGCAGGCTATGTCACCGGAATTTTTGCTTTCCACAGCATCTCAGCATAGTTTTCTGACACCACACTATTCCAAAATGTAAAGTAAACTAAACTGGAGGAGTAATAGCGTAGTGGAGACTTCTTCATTGGAAAACATGCTGCTACCTCTTTCCGGTTTCCTGACTTCAGGATTCTTTTTATACAGTGTTATGTTTGTTGGCGAGGCACTCTTACAGGCTGCTGGTGTATGTTTTTTTGTTGGTGAGATGAAACTGCCAAAACTCTGAAAGGTTTATTAGTACGCCAGAATTAACACAAGATTTGTTCTAGCTTCGAAATGCTAGTCCGTGACCCGTAACATGGTGTTTGTAAGTGTTCACCGGATGAAATTTCACGGTTATGTTTTATGTCTCACTCATGGCTTTTTTTAATACGATCCTAACACTTAATGTATGGATTTTCTTGCACGATCCTAACGATATGCGCACGCGTTCAACTGGCAGCTATCTGGCTCCATAGTTTTGGACGACCAGATGCCTAGGATTTGATCTGTGAAGTCTCTGGAAGGTAAATTCAGTAGATGTGTTAGATGAGGGGAGCGCGTGAAAATATCAAGATGTATTCATTTTTTTAATTTGTTTGTATATGTCCAAGGAGCAGAAGGAGTGTGCTTTGCACCTGAAAAAGATATTGGATTGGAATGAAGCCGTGGGGATCTGGTGAAGCAGGGCACCTATCAAGGGTTATTCCTGAGGAAAGTGGCTCTAGAAGTGAGTGCAAAGGATGTAACTGAAGAAGTTGGCAGATGTGTGGTTGATGCACGCTGGCTCGACTCCGTATGGTGATGGGAGTGAGGGAAGACCATTCCATCCATTATTTTGTTCTTTTGAAGAAGAGTCTCTTCGTACGTGAAATATTGGTTATGTGAGATATCCTGTAAGAGCCTTTATGCCCAAACCCCTGCAGTGTGGATAACTGTAAACTATTTGGACGTGTGTCAAGTGTATGTGGACGGGAGGCATATTGTGCGTCTGCTGAGGCGAAGTGATGCAAATTGTGGTGGCGAGCATGCACCATTGAACTCTGCGAAGTGGCCCCTGTTAGGGGCAGGAAGGAGACCCAGGTGGCAAGAATAAGGGGCTGGGTCCAGCATGTCTCTATCCGGAGGTGGTGAGAATGGAAGAAGGAAGTAACGCTGAAGACCATTGGTGGTAGTTGGATTAGAAACATCATTAAATGTAACTCACCAACAGGATCCTTGCAGTGATGTTGCACATTTAAAAAGGTGGACTTTTTGTATAATTGATTGCAGGGGCGCTAACTTTCACTGGTATGGACGGAAAACATATGGAAAATCTCTAATGTTACAGGCTTCACTGTCATGGTGCACACCGGTTTCTTCATCGTTCCCACCCCCACACCTGCTGGGCTTCACATCAACAACCCGCTACTGTGAGAACGTCCCAAACCCAACCTCTAGTCCAGTAATGCCTATTTTAGGCGTATGATCCGCTCTACCGGCAATAAAACATAAAAAATGTAAGAAATTGGTTCAATTACCATAGATCACCATGTTTTTACAGGGCTATATCAGCCAATATGCACTTTATCTTGAGCTATTTTTTAGAGCCTACCCCCACTAGGAGTGGGAAGATTTTCAGACGGAGAAATAATGGGTGATCAATATTTAGGCCTACTTTCTAGCAATACAGTAAACTATAGCCTAATCACTTAGGCCTATTAAGAAGTACGCTGCTTCCAAAGATAACATTGACCCGTGCTTCCGTGCGAAGGCTATAGCCTACTCTATTTATTGAGGCCACCACGTTCACCTAATCTACTTGAGTGAGCTACTGAACTGGAAGCAGCAAGAATGATGACAGCAACATGTTTTCAAGTAGTCCTATAGGATAGCCTACCTTTAGGAGGACGATGCAGGCAGAGGCAAATGATGGGTAATCAATACCCATTGCATAATGAGAAGGTGCAATGCCTGCGCTCACCATAGTAGCCTAACCTATTTCAGACCAAGTATTTAGAACCCCCTGACTTTTCACATTTGTTATGTTAGCCTTATTCATAAAATGGATACAATTTTTTCCCTCATCAATCTACACACAATACCCCATAATGACGAAGTGAAACAGTTTGTAGAATTTTTTGTGCTAATTTATCGAAATAAAAACATCAGAAGTAGCTTTTTTTTACACAAGTATTGAAACAATTCAAGATGGGATGGAAATTGTGTTGACTTCTGGAGTAGCGCTCATGACTAGACTGGTGTGGGTTAGACGTGCAGGCGGCTCGGCTGGCTGATCAGACTGGCAGAAATTTTATATAGAGGATCGTCTTTAAAGACAATCAAAAAGTCTTTGTATTTTTTTCAGGCAGTTGTTCATTTGTTAGTCGATTGGTTAAAGGTTTAACAGAATCTTATTATTGAATTACCTTTGATCTAGTTTCAGTCTTATTAATTACTTACCTAAACGTATTTCTTGATGTTTTGCTTAATTTTTTTTTCTAAATGGACGGAACTTAGTTGGATTGTGTGAAAAGGCGTCTAAAATGACCTGTCAAATGCCCATCAAATTCTGGGAGGACCCCCATACAGGTACTGTATTCCACCACTTATAAAACCAAAAATTATTCTGGTTTATTGCATGGATTTAAAATGCACAGTACAAACAAAGAAAGAAATCTGAGAAAATAGGCATCAATTGTGAGTGCAGCTAGAACGTTTTGGGGGGATTTGGCAGCAGAGGCATTACAAGGAATCCTGTCGATATTGTTCCGTCCACACAGTCCCTGATCCTATTAGGGACCAGATTTGGATTATCACTGAAGGGGTGGGGGCATTTGGGGATTGAATTAAATGTTTGTATTGTGCGACGCTGTATTTCCCCGGCCCTGGCCCCCACTTTCGCAATGGTTTTTCGTTCACTACCGTACAGTAGGTGGCAGCAATTCCGCAAAATAGGTGTAGTCTACCATAAACCTTAAAGAAGAAGAAAACAAAGCAGCCTATCTAGTACAAGTTGTTGCCGAGACAACATTTCACATGTCAAAGCAAAACAGTGATTCCAATGAATTGGGTAAGTCTTGGTTTTAACGTTATAGGTCTGCTGTGCTGTATAAAATTTATAGGTTTATTTTCATCATCTTGATCCTCCACATTCCTGTGCTCGTTTTACTGGTTGAAAAAAACCCTGACGCTAAGTAACCCGGGATTAAATTTTTTTACTTCCACAAAGTAGCCTACTACTATTCATGTTTAGGAATCTGTGACTACTGTTCTAATTATCTCCTCCTTTCCTCCCAAAGTGTTCACATGTTCACATCCACTTCACTGATTTCACACATTATCCATTCTTTGACCAGATACTCAAGTGGCCGCTCCTCAAAGAAAATACATGTCTTCCAAAATACATCAAAGAAGGCAGATCAGGTGGGACTCATTACTAGCCCAATGAGAGGGCAGATATGCGTGTTTCCACTAGTTGAAGCACACAAAGTCAAACGTCTATATCTGTAGTGCTTAATTTGTATTTCCTGGGAGCTTTGAGAGGGTTAGTTATCCGAGGTGCTCTGAGGTACGGAACACATTGAGAGGGAAAGGTCAAACACAACGTAGCAGCCAGCAGAAAGAGTAAAACAGCCCCTACAGTCCTACTATCTACTGGGTGAAACCGACAGCACACTCTGCAAAGTCTGATTAATTCAAAGCATTTTAAATGTCACTACAGTATGCCCATAGTTGGTATACTTACGGGGCTTACACAAGTCAGAATGTCTTATGTAGAGGCTAATTTTCTAGACATCCATGTACAGCAACTATTTTTATGACAACACTGCAGGAAACCCGGCCGATATGCATATCCACACATACTCAGCTGTGGGGCTTACATACCAAATTTCAAATAATTTTCAAGACATCAACATGTAGCTGTAGAACAAATATCAGAATATAACTTCACAAAATGAAATAAATGAATGTAGGCTACTCAGAACACACACTATCAGGAATATATAGGCCTCATGCCTAGTGTGATAATATGAAGGGGACATATTCAGATTACCTTCACAGAACAAGTTTGTAAATAAAAAAATAAAGTCCTACCTTAGTTTTCAAAACCTCCCACAATGACTCTCCCCATGTCAAGTCCATTTAACTCCTGAGAGTACATTTCTTGCTCAAAAGCCATGAGCGGGGCCTGTGGCTGTGACGTTTTAGCCTCCTTCTAAGGCTGTTCTGAGGAGCTCTGCTGTTAGTGTCTGATTTTCATTTTTAGTGTTAACTTTATGAACCTGGGTGTCCTCTTTTAGCCTTGTCTCTACAAGGCTTTCTGCCACCAAATGTGCCTTGGTTGGAGCTGTTCAAAAACCCTTTTTTCTGTGGTCTCTTTGTTGTTTTGTTGTTTTATCTTTGTCTGAGGCGGGATATTACTGTACATTCCACCCACTCTTTTGCTAGGATTAATCCCTCCAGTCGTTTCTAGACCCAAGCTCCTACCTTTTTTGCATTTTAGCCTAACTTTGAATTATAAATGACAACCAGGGGTTAACGTTTGGGTGTTCTTGACTTGCAAATTGCACCAGCTCCGAGCACTTTGTCGGTGGATTAACTATCCCCTACCCCCAGCTCCCTCGTCTCTAGTGGAGAAATGCCTGTCCCGTGAGGTGAGTGATGCTGAACTGGCGGGATTAGCTAGCGCTGCTAGCTAAGGCATATGCCAGGAACAGTTTGCCCCTCACTCCCTCTCCTCAGGCACTGACAGTTCTCTGGCTGGTTCTGGGTTCGATTCACCATCTTTCTCTGGATTTTTGCACTTCAAAAATTTAATCAAACTCAATTGCCTTTTCTTATTCCGTTTTTTATTTGGCTTTCCCAGATTCAAAATTCTGAGTTGAGAGACGAACTAGCCTAGGCTACATTTTCGCCCATGAATATGTAGGGACCTCTTCACTAGCTGACCACCACTACGCAACACCTGTGTCAAGATCAGTTACTTACCCCACCGGCCATCCCCATAACCTCTATGTACAATTAAGAGAGCAGGTCTGGAATCAGTGTGGCAGGATAGGATGATTACACAGAAAGATCACGGGCCGCTTTTACATGGTCTTTCTGGGGGACGGGAGAAATAACGAGGAGGCAACTTGACTTAACAATTAATAAATCATGCTACAGAGAGGTACCAGATCTCTGCAAATAGTTGCCAGAACAAACGAAGTCAAATCTGATAGGTGCCTCGATGTCCTGTTCCGGAAGGATCCGGCTAAAATTAAGCTCTGCTACATCGTATTTTATTTATTTAGGGTTAAGGCATAGAAGTTAGAAGTGTGGTTAAGGGGTTAGGTTAAGATCACATTTTAATAAGATCAATTGTAGAATGGCGTGGTTTGACTTTTGTTTGTGATAACTAGGGCACAACCAGGCACTTCTCACAAAGTTTCCTTCTCAAAGTTGCCGAGGATATCAATACTACTTTTTACCCAATACACTCTAACAACCTAATCGTTACAAAATTTATATTTGATCAAATAAGCCAGAAGCCAGATTTTGACCCTATTATCCCTCTCTTCTCCTATCCTCTGTGTTTTGCAAATGACTGGTATAAGAATTATGGTGAACTACCCATACCTTATCCACCAATCCAATCTCATAACGAGGTTGTAGTGATCGATTAACATTTCAGTAAAAACTATTGATCACCCAAATCATCGTTTAACAAAATGTATAAAAATATTATTTTTAATGTTAATCTTTAGAATCTTCTTGCCTCCAACAACAAATCTAGTCAGTCCCCCTCACACCCTCCAGGAGTCCCCAGGTCGACCGCCTCCTGTACTTTACTGCTGGTCTACTGCAGAACACCGGGGCAGAGTGAACTGAAGGGAAGTACATTTATTTACATTAAGTCAAACCATGGCGTGTATAGTTAACTAAAGTCTCTTCCCTAACAATTCATTGATTCATTATATATTGATGAAAATATCTGTCATTCCACTCCAAATTTGAGTTACTTATCCAACTTTTCAATTTCACACCTAATTTTAGCGTTCTGTCATAAAAAAGCACATATTCACTCATAAAAACCATATTTTCCCATTTCTAGGGTTAAAATACTATATAAGTGTCCATGTTACGTAACAGGGGGACTACTAAAAACACAAACCTAGTTTACATTGTAAATATCATTTAAATCACATAAATTCATGACGGGGATAATGAAGCTAGGTTTATGCCTTAGCTATTCACAATATTTTGTAAAAATATTTCTACCATGTCAATTTTTCAGTAAAGGGGTTCTTGCTCAGTTTTCCACCCAACACCTAGATTTGACAAAAGATTAAACCCTCAAACACTGCCTTTACCTTGATTTGTAATTTTTTTCTTTGCAAAACAAAATAATATTTCATAAAACTGATTGATTCATTACGTTATTACCTTAAAATGAGGGAGAAGATATGTCTAAATATGTCACTAATAACATTCATAATAATGTTCAAAATACTTTGTCAAAACAACAAAATAACTAGTGCTTTGACAATTTTATTTTACATATACACTCATAATTTACATTAAACTAGTTATATAGACTAAGTATGCTTTAGTCATATAAACACCTTACTCTGCTTATCTTAATTGGCTTAAGTACATCTTTAAAACACCTTTTCTCATCAACTTTCGATTTTGACTAAGAGACACATAAACGGCCTTAATCAGATTGAGGCATATTTGATCTGTGATCAACAGACCTAGCGTCCTTATTTTCTCTTAAGTGGGCAGTGAGTTCAGGGAAAACTGGTTGCACGATCTTAGAAATAGTTCTTCACATACAAACTTTATATATACCGAAATCGGAATCAAATATGCTTATCAAAAAAATAACATGGTCAAACTGTGATAGTGCGTTTATTTTGATTGGCAAAATTTTCTTCCATTTATTAAGTCCCATCAGGTCAGCCTGATTTCAGATGTACATTTTATTCATTATCTTTGTTTCTACAGGGCAGTAACCATCTGCTCTCTCAGTGGGAGAGGCATCATTCTGGGGAGCCTCAACAACAACATGATGCTGACAAGACGTCTCTCCAGAAGAGTCTCTCCAGATCAGAACGTCTCCAATAAACACCAGCAGAGACTTATGGAAGAAACCCCACCACCGCTGCTCTGACTGTGGGAAGACTTTTGCTCAACTGAGAAAATGTATAATTCCGGATTCACCTGGAGTAGAGCTTTCTGAGAAGCTGTGATCAATATGGGAAGATCAATAAATCAAGAGACCTGACTATACACCAGCGCCTTACAGGGGAGAGAAGCCTTATTGCTGTGATCAGTGTGGGAAGAGCTTGAATCAATCAGAGACCTGGACTATACCAGTGGATACACACGGAGAGAAGCCTTACAGCTGCTTGAATCAGTGTGAACTTCAATCAATCAGGACACCTGACTATACACCAACGCTACACACAGAGAGAAGCCTTATAGCTGCGTCAGGTGTGGAAAGAGCTTCAATCAATCAGACATCCTACTACACACCAACGCATACACAGGAGAGAGGCCTTATAGCTGTGATTGGTGTGGGGAAAGAGCTTCATTTATTCAGGACAACTGACTATACACCAAGCATACACAGGAGAGAAGCCATATAGCTGTGATCAGTGTGTGAAGAGCTTCATTCATTCAGGACACCTAACTACACACCAACGCATACAAAACACAGGAGAGAAGCCTTATAAGCTGTATCAGTGTGGGAAGAGCTTCAATCAATCAGGATACCTGACTACACACCAACGCACACACAGGAGAGAAGCCTTATAGCTGCGAGTCAGTGTGGGAAGGGCTTCAATGATTCAGGACAACTGACTACACACCAACCTACACACAGGAGAGAAGCCTTATAGCTGTGATCAGTGGTGTGAAGAGCTTCAGTCATTCAGGATCCCTTTACTAAACACAAGCACATACACATAGGAGAAAGCCTTATAGCTGTAATCAGTGTGGGAAGGGGAGCTTCAGGAAATCAGGACACCTGACTACACACCAACGCATACACACAGGAGAGAAGCCTCAGTAAGCTGTGATCAGTGTGGGGAAGAGCTTCAGGAAATCAGGACACCTGACTACACACCATCTTTGTCCACCACAGGAGAGAAGCCTTATTGCTGTGATCAGTGTGGAAAGAGCTTCAGAAATCAGGACACCTGACTACACACCAACGCACACACAGGAGAGAAGCCTTAGCTGTGATCATTGTGGGAAGAGCTTCAGAAATCAGAATACTCTGACTACACCCAACGCATACACACAGAGTAGCCTTATAGCTGTGATCAGTGTGTGGAAGAGGGTTCAGGAATTCAGGACATCTGACTACACACCGCATACACACAGGAGAGAAGCCTTATAGCTGTTGGTCAGTGTGGGAAGAGCTTCAATCAATCAGGTTACCTGATTACACACCGAACATGCACACTGGAGAGAAACCTTACTCCTGTCTATGTGGAAAGAGCTTTGCAGTCATTCTGGGTCACTGAAAAAAACACCAGAAAGCATAAATGTGTTGTGATTTAACTCCCTCTCTCCGGCACAGGTTCCAGATCCTAAATAAAGTTTAAATACATGACTCTTTTGCAATATGTTTCCTATCTCCCATTCTCTTAACAGTTTACTGAGTCTGATTACCATGATAGTAACTTGTGTAGCATAATGCAGCTCTGGATCCAAGTATCAGTCTTGGAGTAGGAGTGTTGTGGGGTGGGGATGTTGAGGTGGGTGGGGGTTTTTCAAACGGTATCTAATTTCATTAACTTCCTATTATCCATTAAATAATGTTAGAATAATGTTTCAACAATAGTGGTGTATATTAATGTGTGAGGAAAATAGCCTTGAAATGTGCATCTTATCTCCATACAATCATTGGTTCCTGTAGGTGCTGGGTAAAGATTTGAGGGGAGACGGTCATGTACCCCTCTTAACTTTGGGAATGCAGAATATGTTCTATAAGTTAAGATAGGAGATGGTGCCAGTCATATGAAGAAACCAACTGTTAATTATGAATTAATTATTAATGAAATAAATAATGTAAATCATGCTAATATAATCTTGTCTGTAAGCAGTATATAAGAGAACTAGAACGGGACCGCCTAAAGAGCTCCCAACTGACGTTTACTATGGTGCACATGAAGTTTGTTGGAACCTCTCCAGCTTGCTGATAATATATAATTATTCATTTAATTTTGGCTTTGAGTCCCTGGTGGTAATTTCCACGACACGTATTCAATACAAAAATAAATTAAATCCATTATCTTACATGAAGGAGATACTTCACTGCATGAATGCAAATGGTGGTCTCCACCAGATACTTACTACCTTTTTTTGAAGGTATCTGTGACCAATGATGCTTATCTGTCTTCCCAATCATGTATGAAATCCATAGATTATTGCCTAATTCATTTATTTCAATTGACTGATTTCTTTGAATGAACTGTAACTCAGTAAAATCTTAGAAATGGTTGCATGTTGTGTTTATATTTTTGTTGAGTGCAAGAATAATTGAAGAAACTAATGAATAAATGAATGGCCTACTATTGTTTTAGGTGTTCTGTGTCAGAACTGTTTCAACGTGACTACATCCATCAGAGTATCTGTGCTATGAAGGGCTCAACAGTGGAACTGCCCTGCACATATCAACATCCAAGTACCTCATGTTGTCTCAGAACAAACTGGGTAAATCCAAGAGAAATGTAATAGGTGCCCTCAAAATCCTGACTGGTGCCGAGAATACAGGTTCATGCAGAGTACCTTGGGACTAAAGAGAAAGACTGCACCCTGAGAATCACAGGCCTGAGAGAGAGCCGATTCAGCTGAGTACAAGTTCAGATTTAAAACACAGTATGCGAATGTGGGTACAGCCTTCTGGTACAACTTGGACTGTCACAGGTAATATATCATATCTAATTGTGGTAATTCATTAGAATCATTCAGACCTGCAGGTGAAGGTGTCTTCCTCACAGAGAGATAGAGAACGCTGCACCTGTAGCACCACCCTGTCTTCTGACCGACAACCCCCAACCCCACTCAACATCTGGTTCAAAGAACGGACAACATCTCCATGACCCTACTTTCCAACAATATGTCTCCTGGAATAGAGAGAAGGGAGGAAAGTGTGAGTCACAAGGCATTGAGACTGGGACACACAATGGCTCAATAGTACATTGCAATTGGTGGGAAACATGTCCTACTGGATGTGTGATCATTGTCAGGAGAAGCTGGAGACAGTGGAACAGTCCAGAAATATGTGAGGGAAAGGAAACGATTGTGTTACTTCATTTTGAGGAGGAATGAATAACAGTTGAGAACAAGTTCTCATTTACAACTGCGACCTGGCCAAGAAAAAGCAAAAGAACGATAAAAAAACAACAACACAGTTTCATCTGGGGTAAACAAAACATAAAGTCAAAAATACAACAGAAAAGATATATACAGTTGTACAAATGTAGTTATAGGTAAGGCAATAAATAGGCATAGTAAGGTAAAATAATTGCAATTTATTATTAACACTGGGGATAATGATGTGCAAGGGATGATGTGCAAATAGAGATACTGGGGTGCAAATGAGCAAAATAAATAACAACATGGGGATTAGGTGAGTTGAGTGGGCTAATTTCAGATTGGCTGTGTAAAGCGGTGCGTGATCGTGTGCTCCCTGACAACTGATGCCTGAAAGTTAGTGAGGGGAGATAAGAGTCTCCAGCTTGCAGATTTTTGCTGTTCGTTCCAGTCATGTGGCAAGAGAACTGGAAGAATGGCGGCCAAAAGGTGTTGGCTTTGGAGATGACACCAGTGGGATATACCTGCTGGAGGGGCGCATACTACGGGTGGGGTGTTGCTATGGCGACTCAAATGAGCTAAGATAAGGGTGGGGATTTGCCTAGCAGTGATTTATAGATGACCTGGAGCCAGTGGGTTTGGCGTCAATATGTGACAGTGAGGACCAGCTAACAAGAGCGTACAGGTCACAGTGGTGGGTGTATATGGGGCTTTGGTGGGAACAAAATGGGGTAATGGGGTTGAAGAGCCAGGATTAAGTGAACTGCTGGGAAATCTTCTGGGGATATAGTATTTGATTACGTATTTCGTTTCCCTAACGGAGACAAGAATATTGGGCAGGATTTAGACCTACTGTCTCTGGTCCACACTCCAGTTCAGTTGGTGGTGGTACTGCACCTTAAAGTTGGTTGCCAACCACCATATAAAATCCACGGAGAAGAAGAAAGAAGAGAGAATAGAGAGAGAGACAGACCACACACTGTGACTGACCAAAACTTAAGGAAAGCTTTGACTATGTACAGACTCAGTGAGCATAGCCTTGCTATTGAGAAAGGCCGCTTCCGTCAGGCGAGACTCGGCTCTCAAGAGGTATACAGGCTTATGTACAATGCCTCCCACAAAAGGAGGTGTAAACTGAGCTGCAATGACCATATTAGAGAGACATATTCAGATTACACAGACCCACACAACAGAAATCGAAATCAAACCCAATTTTGATAAACTCCATATACACTGCTCAAAAAAATTAAGGGAACTACTAGAAATAACACATCCTAGATCTGAATTAATGAAATAATCTTATTAAATACTTTTTCTTTATATTTGAATGTGCTGACAACAAAATCACACAAAAAATTATCAATGGAAATCAAATGTATCAACCCATGGAGGTCTGGATTTGGAGTCACCCTCAAAAATTAGAAAGTGGAAAACCACACTGCGAGGCTGATCCAGACTTTGATGTAATGTCAAAACAAGTCAAAATGAGGCTCAGTAGTGTGTGTGGCCTCCACGTGCCTGTGACCTCCCCTACAATGCCTCCGGGCATGCTCCTGATGAGGTGGCGGATGGTCTCCTGAGGGATCTTCTCCCAGACCTGGACTAAAGCGATCCCAACTCCTGGACAGTCTGTGGTGGATACTTGGCGTTGGGTGGATGGAGCGAGATATGATGTCCCAGATGTGCTCAATTGGATTCAGGTCTGGGAACGGGCGGGCCATTCCTGATAGCATCAATGCCTTCCTCTTGCAGGAACTGCTGACACACTCCAGCCACATGAGTCTAGCATTGTCTTGCATTAGGAGGAACCCAGGGCCAACCAGACCAGCATATGGTCTCACAAGGGGGTCTGAGGATCTCATCTCGGTACCTAATGCCAGTCAGGCTACCTCTGGCGAGCACATGAAGGCTGTGCGGCCCCCCAAAGAAATGCCACCCCACATCCATGACTGACCCACCGCCAAACCGGTCATGCTGCGAGGATGTTGCAGGCAGCAGAACGTTCTCCACGCGTCTCCAGACTCTGTCACGTCTGTCACGTTCTCGTGTGAACCTGCTTTCATCTGTGAAGAGCACAGGGCGCCAATGTGGCGAATTTGCCAATCTTGGTGTTCTCTGGCAAAAGCCAAATATCCTGCACGGTGTTGGGCTGCTAAGCACAACCCCCACCTATGGGACGTCGGGCCCTCATACCACCCTCATGGAGTCTGTTTCTAATCGTTTGAGCAGACACGTGCACATTTGTGGCCTGCTGGAGGTCATTTTGTGGGGCTCTGGCAGTGCTCCTCCTGCTCCCTCCTTGCACAAAGGCGGAGGTAAAGCAGTCCTGCTGCTGGGT
The DNA here is from genome assembly GCF_020615455.1 of Coregonus clupeaformis. Lineage (NCBI taxonomy): Eukaryota > Metazoa > Chordata > Actinopteri > Salmoniformes > Salmonidae > Coregonus > Coregonus clupeaformis. The sequence goes on along the minus strand of NW_025533813.1, from coordinate 241,246 downwards.
TGTTGCCGCTCCTACGGCCTCCTCCACGTCTCTGATGTTCTGGCCTGTTTCCTGGTAGTGCCCTCCATGCTCTGGACACTACGCTGACAGACACAGCAAACCTTCTTTGCCACAGCTCGCATTGATGTGCCATCCTGGATGAGCTGCACTACCTGAGCCACTTGTATGGGTTGTAGACTCCGTCTCATGCTACCACTAGAGTGAAAGCACCGCCAGCATTCAAAAGTGACCAAAACATCAGCCAGGAAGCATAGGAACTGAGAAGTGGTCTGTGGTCACCACACCTGCAAACCCAGTCCTTTTGCGGGGTGTCTTGCTAATTGCCTATAATTTCCACCCTGTTGTCTATTCCATTTGCACACAGCATGTGAATGTATTGTCAATCAGTGTTGCTTCCTAAGTGGACAGTTTGATTTCACAGAAGTGTGATTGACTTGGAGTTACATTGTGTTGTTTAAGTGTTTCCTTTATTTTTTTTTGAGCAGTGTATATTGGGTAAAATACCACAGTGTGCCATCACAGCAGCAAGATTTGTGACCTGTTTTCCACAAGAAAAAGGGCATTTGTCAGAAAAAATGAACTAGCAGCCAGTTAGTTGTTGTCCATGGTGGAATCACATCCAACCCAAGCAGACTCCTGAAGCTTATGTTATGTCCCCACATGAGCTCCGAGTCTAGGCTAACACATGACGGTTAGCTAGCGTCGCAATTAGCATTTCGCTTCCTAAAACTAAGCTGTTTCGTCGACAAACACAGATTATATGAATCAAACACTGTAGCTACTGGCAGGCCATCCTCGGTGACAATGTTATTGTACGGAGCAGTAATGTCAGATTTGTGTTTTAATTTTATGTTAACTATAATTGAAGTTGATGTTAACTACTGGTTTCAGATCTGAAGCAAGATAAATTACCCGCCATGTTTTGGTTTTGTTAAGGGTCAGAGTGACGTCAAGCACTTAAGAAAGCACAACCAATCATCCGAATTCTGCCATCTTTATGCACTTTAGTCATTCATTGGATTAATTATATATTGATGAAAATATCTGGGTAGTTCCACCCATTTTTAAAATGTAACTTGGTAAAAAAAACAACGTAATTTTAACATTCTGTAATAAAATCACATGTTGAACTTCATACAAAAACACGTCTTCCCATCTCGAGGCACATTGAAGTAACATTTTTACTATAGCTAAGTGCCTATGTGCCAAATAAAGTAACATGGTTGAACATAACAGGGGACTACTGAAAACACAACCATCAGATTACATGGGTAAAATCGTTTTTTTAATCAGCCATAAAACTGCTTGTGATAGGGGGAATCGGGTTGTTTTGTGAAATACGGGAGTGGCAATTGAATGCAATCTTCACCAAAAATGTAATTGTTAAAACATTTCTGGCATGTCTGTATGGGTGAAAGGGTTGACTTGCTCAGTTTTCCACCACAAAACAGCAGTAAATTGACAAAAAGATATGGATCCAGCTCACCTGCTTTTACTCTATGATTTGACTTAGCAGTGGAAAAAAAGTATTTAGTCAGCCACCAATTGTGCAAGTTCTCCCACTTAAAGATGAGAGGGTCTGTAATTTTCATCATAGAAAGCACGTCAACTATGATAGACAAAATGAGAAAAAAAATCCAGGAAAAATCACATTGTAGGATTTTTAATGAATTTATTTGCAAATTATGGTGGAAAATAAGTATTTGGTCAATAACAAAGTTTCTCAATACTTACTATATAACATATATACCCTTTGTTTGGAAATGACACAGGTCAAACGTTTTCTGTATGTCTTCACAAGGTTTTCACACCTGTTGCTGGTATTTTGGCCCATTCCTCCATGCAGATCTCCTCTAGAGCAGTGATGTTTTGGGGCTGTCGCTAGGCAACACAGACTTTCAACTCCCTCAAAGGGAGATTTTCTATGGGTTGAGATCTGGAGACTGGCTAGGCCACTCCAGGACCTGAAATGCCTTCTTAGGCCACTCCTTCGTTGCCATGGGCGGTGTGTTTGGGATCATTGTCATGCTGAAAGACCCAGCCACGTTTCATCTTCAATGCCCTTGCTGATGGAAGGAGGTTTTCACTCAAAAATCTCCACGATCTGGCCCCATTCATTCTTTCCTTTACACTAATCAGTCGTCCTGGTCCCTTTGCAGAATAACAGCCCCAAAGCATGATGTTTCCACCCCCCATGCTTACAGTAGGTATGTGTTCTTTGGATGCAACTCGCATTCTTTGTCCTCCAAATACCCAGTTGAGTTTTTACCAAAAAGTTCTATTTTGGTTTCATCTGACCATATGACATTCTCCCAATCCCTCTTCTGGATCATCCAAATGCGACTCTATGCAAACTTCAGACGGGCCTGGACATGTACTGGCTTAACGGGGACTACGTCTGGCACTGCAGGATTTGAGTCCCTGGCGGCGTAGTGTGTTACGGATGGTAGGCTTTGTTACTTTGGTCCCAGCTCTCTGCAGGTCATTCACTAGGTCCCCCCTGTGTGGTTCTGGATTTTTTGCTCACCGTTCTTGCTGATCATTTTGACCCCACGGAGTGAGATCTTCGCGTGGAGCCCCGATCGAGGGAGATTATCAGTGGTCTTGTATGTCTTCCATTTCCTAGTATTGCTCCCACAGTTGATTTCTTCAAACCAAGCTGCTTACCTATTGCAGATTCAGTCTTCCCAGCCTGGTGCAGGTCTACAATTTAGTTTCTGGTGTCCTTTGACAGCTCTTTTGTCTTGGCCATAGTGGAGTTTGGAGTGTGACTGTTTGAGGTTGTGGACAGGTGTCTTTTATACTGATAACAAGTTCAAACAGGTGCCATTAATACAGGTAACGGGTGGAGGACAGAGGAGCCTCTTAAAGAAGAAGTTACAGGTCTGTGAGACCAGAAATCTTGCTTGTTTGTAGATAACCAAATACTTATTTTTCCACCATAGTTTACAAATAAGATTCATAAAAAATCCTACAATGCTATTTTCTGGATTTTTTTTTCTCATTTGTCTGTCACAGTTGACGTGTACCTATGATGAAAATTACAGGCCTCTCTCATCTTTTTAAGTGGGAGAACTTGCACAATTGGTGGCTGACTAAATACTTTTTCCCCCCACTGTATATGCTCAATGTTTATTTTGAAAACATGTTTTTTTAAGGAATAGTTACAAATATTAAAGAGTTCAGTTCATGTAATAGGATTGACCTTGAATGAGGGACAGACGTAAATGAATCACAAATCACATTCATGAAATCTTCAGTGACTGAAACCAGACTGTTGCTCTTTGCCTCCCTCCTTAGGAGCCATGAAATGAACAATAACATGTTTTGACAGAATGTAAACTTTCTGCACTCCCCCTTGTCTCACTAAGAAACTTTACATACACTTAGTTCCTATCCTCCCTCCTTGATCCCAACATATACATTCCTTATAATGGAACATAATCAATAAGTTCTAGTATGATAACATGAATAGGTATATTTCAAGCCTAGAGAATCCAACACATGCACATAATTTGAGCATTAAACCAATTATGGCAGTAGGTTGAGCATGGCATTAGTCATGTAAACATCTTACTCTACTTATCTTAATTGACTTAAGGTGACAATCGAATGTAACCTGTTAAACCACCTGGTTTTCTGAGCAATCTTTAGAATTATTAGGACACTTAAATGCCTTGATCAAGATTCATGGAGCTATTTAATCTGTGCTAGCCGACAAAGCTTCCTTCTTTTGCTATAAAAGGTGCAGTTAGTTTGGGAAATAAGTTTTCGCGATATAAACTTTATATTCGAATTCTGAATCAAATATGCTTCTCAAAAATAACATGGTCACTGTGGTAGTAAGTTTTTTTTTTGCCAATTTTCAGCATGTATCAAAGTCCCATCAGGTAGCCTGATTTCGGATGTCCATGCTATTCAATATCTTTGTTTCACAGGGGAGAGCCCTAACGTTGCTCTCTCAGTGGGAGGGGCTTATCATCTGGGAGCCTCAACAACATCATCGATGCTGACAAGACAGAGAAAGTCTCTCCAGATGGGAACATTTCAATAAACACCAGCAGAGATGTACAGGAAAGAAACCTACCTTCTCTTTTGACTGTGCGAAGAGTTTTGCTAAACATAGGGAATTGATCATTTACCAAGTGGATTCACACATTGGAGAGAAACCGTACTGCTGCTCTCAGTGTGGGACGAGTTCGATGCGTCTGAAACCATAAAATCTCGAGAGATATCTACAGGAGAGGTCTTACCCCGGCTTTGATTGTGGGAAGGTCTTCCAGTCAGGAGCCCTGACTGCACAATGTTTCACCAATACTAGGGTTGTACTGATGTATTAATTTGATTACTAAATGAAATCCATGATCTGCTCAACAACATCTGTTTGTCACTTCATTAATATGTTGTTTTTATATGGACCAGAGACCTGTTCTAGAATAAGTTTGCTCCAAAAAGATCTAGACATATTTATTGTAAAACCCTTTACCGATTTTAGTGGCTGATGGGCCATACAGTGAGGGGAAAGGTATTTTGATCCCCCTGCTGATTTTGTACGTTTGCCCACTGACAAAGAAATGATCAATCAATAATTTTAATGGGTATTTATTTGAACAGTGAGATACGAATAACAACAAAAAATCCAGAAAAACGCATGTCAAAAATGTTATGAATTGATCTTGCATTTTAATGAGGGAAATAAGTATTTGACCCCTTCTAAATCAGAAAGATTTCTGGCTCAAGGTATCATTTATACAGGTAACGAACTGATATTAGGAGCACACTCTTAAAGGGAGTGCTCTACTCTCCACTTGTTACCTGTATAAGACACTCTTCACAGAAGCAATCAATCAATCAGATTCCAAACTCTCTACCCATGGCCAAGACCAAGAGCTCTCCAAAGATGTCAGGGACAAGTTGTAGACCTACGGCTGGAATGGGCTACAAGACCATCGCCAAGCAGCTTGGTGAGAAGGTGACAACAGTTGATACGATTGTTCGCAAATGGAGAAACACAAAGACCTGTAAATTTCCCCCAGCCTGGGGCTCCATGAAAGATCTCACCTCGTGGAGTTGCAATGATCATGAGAACGGTGAAGAATCAGCCCAGAACTACAGAGGGAGGATCTTGTGTTCAATGATCTCAAGGCAGCTGGGACCATAGTCACCAGAGAAAACAATTGGTAACACACTACGCCGTGAAGGAATGAAATCCTGCAGCGCCGAAGGTCCCCCTGCTCAAGAAAGCACATACGGCCCGTCTGAAGTTTTCCAATGAACATCTGAATGATTCAGAGGAAAACTGGGTGAAAGTGTTGTGGTGCAGATGAGACCAAATTCGAGCTCTTTGCTTGCATCAACTCAACTTGCCGTGTTTGGAGGAGGAGGAATGCATATGACCCCAAGAACACCATCCCCACCGTCAAACATGGAGGTGGAAACATTATGCTTTGGGGGTGTTTTTTCTGCTAAGGGAGATAGGACAACTTCACCACATCAAAGGGACGATGGACGGGGCCATATACCGTCCAAATCTACCTGGGTGAGAAGCCTCCTTCCCTCAGCCAGGGCATTGAAAATGGGTTGTGGATGGTGTATTCCAGCATGACAATGACCCAAAACACCCGGCCAGCAACAAAGGAGTGGCTCAAGAAGACACATTAGGGTCCTGGAGTGTCTCCAGACCTTAATCCCATAGAAAATCTGTGGAGGAGCTGAAGGTTCGAGTTACCAAACATCAGGCTCGAAACCTTAATGACTTGGAGAAGATCTGCAAAGAGGGGTGGGACAAAATCCCTCCTGAGATGTGTACAAACCTGGTGGTCAACTACAAGAAACGTCTGACCTCTGTTACGCCAACAAGGGTTTTGCCACCAAGTACTAAGTCATATTTTGCAGAGGGGTCAAATAAGCTTATTTCCCTCATTAAAATGCAAATCAATTTTAAAATGTTTGACATGTGTTTTTCTGGATTTTGTTGTTGTTATTCTGTCTCTCACTGTTCAAAAAAACCCTACCATTAAAATTATAGACTGATCTGTCTTTGTCAGTGGGAAAACGTATAAAATCAGCAGGGATCAAATACTTTTTTCCCTCACTGTACATAAGTACAGAAGAATGCAGCTATAGGAATTGTAGTTGTGGTTCTCATCCTCTGTCTCTCTGGCTTCATGTGGTTCAGGTGAGCATCTTTTCTAAGACTTATCTTTCACTTTATCATTTTATTTGTTACTAACTTGATAGTTATTAAAATGATTTATTCATTCATTTGTGTGAAAAACTGAAAAACCCCCCAAAACGTTAGTTAAACTCTGTAGTCAGCACACAGACATTGTGTCAATGTTACAATCAAGTAACGTTAGTTAGCTAACATTCGAGGGTTGACTGTTCTCAAATATTTGTGCAGTGTAAAAATAAAATGTTGGTAATTAGTGTAGTCTGACTACTGCAGGGCTACTGCTTGTCCATGTGGTAGCTAACAGCAGAAACCCAGACAGAAACGTGAAAGCATCCAGGCAGCAGAGAGATGAGCTTGTCATTAGCTAGCGAACGTTAGCTATATTGTAGCTATAAAGCATTATGTTTACTGTTATTTTGAAATTACATGTTTATTTTATTGTATACAAGTTACTATACATTGATAAAAGGGGGTTAGTTAGTAAGTACAGTATATTTGTCTGTAGCTTAGTTTAGTTTTTTGACCAGGAATTACTTTTGAATTAGGTTTGATTCACAAGTTGCAAAGACTTGCATAAATAGCTCTTTGTCATATCTGTGCTGGTAGTGCTACAGCAGTTGCCATTATAGGCAGTGAAAAAACCGGAACCAGTAATTCCCAGACATCCCCTCACTAGAGAAAGGCCTGTTGAGATACTCCTCTTTGCTCATCTGTTCCAAGTGGCTGTCAGGTTAAAGTAGATGATAGCAGACAACAGGAGTCTTAGTGAAAGGGGGTGTTGTTTAACGTTATTTTGACATTATTCGACTTTTACAGATCACTAAATGTTATCCAGGAAATGTCTGCATATTCTGCGGTATTTAAATATATGTTTTTTGATTGCTCTGGTCTAGGAGTGCATCAATTGGAGCCTTGAGACTGGAATTCTCTCCCGGCAACCCCCTAATCCTTATCTGAACACTGTGACAACAAAGTAACTCTATATGGTTGAGGCAGCGTCCAGACTCCCCTGGTGCGAGGAGTACGTCGCTAACTTTAGACAAAGATTCGATTGGAGAGCCTGCGTAAATGGCATCCCTTGAGAAAGCAAGAACAAGATGTATGTCAGGAGAAGTGCAGTATTGTCATGGAGACGTATATTGGAGGGAAAAAGAGAGGCAGAGGAGATCTAAGAGGAGAGGGAAGAAGATTGTAAGCTTGGTGGGTTAAAAATGGCGGAAAAGGGAGAAGGTTTGTTAAAGAAGAATGGTAGGAAATGTAAGCAAAGTGGGCTGAAGACAGAGGAGAAATGGAAGTGAATGAGGGTGAAGTATCGGAGGTGGTTGGTGTGGTGAAGTACTCAGATCCCAAGGCTTGCACCGAGGGTCAGGATAAAGAGTGAGTCTGTGACAGTAGAGTAAAGTTTTTGGAAAAAATGGACCATTGTCTTTTGGCTGATCCAGTTTGTGGTTTCAGGGGTGGGTGAAAACAGATTTGGGTACAGTGGAATCGGTGAGGTAATCAGAAGTGATCTAGTGATAATTGTTTGTGTTTCTGCTGGTCAGAGGAGAAGGCGCTCTGAGTTAAACAAATGGGGGCAAGAAATGTGAATTGTTTCGCTCTCAAGAAAAGGGCACCATTGAAAGGAGTGATTACTGGGGTAGCAGTAAATGTAAAAGTTGACCAACTGAAGGGGAAGATTCCCGGTGTTTGTGATGCTCATCGTTTGAGTGCGACACAAACAGGGTGCGAGAGTGGGGAAGCAGAAGAGTCATTGTCTGTTCTTTTGAGTTTTGAAGTTGAGTCTTTGCCCGACAAACTGAAGTTAGGATATACAGTGGCTTGGAAAGAATTCACCCCCTTGGCATTTTTCCTATTTTGTTGCCTTACAACCTGGAATTAAAATTGATTTTTGGGGAGTTTGTATCATTTGATTTACACAACATGCCTACCACTTTGAAGATGCAAAATATTTTTTATTGTTAAACAAACAAAAAAAAAAAAAAAAAAAGAAACTTGAGCGTGCATAACTATTCACTGGTTCGTGTGTTTTGGCAGGTTTGTTGTGGTGCCATATTCTTTCCATTTTTAATAATGGATTTAATGGTGCTCCGTGGGATGTTCAAAGTTTCGGATATGTTTTTATAACCCAACCCTGATCTGTACTTCTTCACAACTTTGTCCCTGACCTGTTTGGAGAGCTCCTTGCTCTTCATGGTGCCTTGCTTGGTGGTGCCCCTTGCTTAGTGGTGTTGCAGACTCTGGGGGCCTTTCAGAACAGGTGTGTATATGTACTGAGATCATGTGACAGATCATGTGACACTTAGATTGCACACAGGTGGACTTTAGTTAACTAATTATGTGACTTCGGAAGGTAATTGGTTGCACCAGATCTTATTTAGGGGCTTCATAGCAAAGGGGGTGAATACATATGCACGCACCACTTTTCCGTATTGTATTTTTTTAGAATGTTTTGAAACAAGTTATTTTTTTCATTAAACTTCCCCAATTTGACTATTTTGTGTATGTCCATTACATGAACTCAAAATAAAAATCAATTTTAGAAAAACGCCAAGGGGATGAATACTTTCGCAAGGCACTGTATAAGTTATCCTGTACGAGCTTATGTGCCGAATACATTACGTTGTTACAGGTTTCAAACTTATGGGCATGTGGCAGCAGTGTGTAGGTGGGAGGTTCCAAGGTGTGAGAAGTGTGCAGAAGGGCATGAGACAAAGGAATGTGGAGCATTGGGGAAAGTAGTGCTATGTGCCAAATGTAGGGGGTGGCCATGGGGCTGGGGATCAGAAATGTCCTGTGCGAGAGAGGCAGGTTGAGGTTTCCAGGGTAAGAGTAGTGCAGAAGTTGTCATATGCTGAGGCAGTGAAGAAAGTAGAGGAAGATGGGTCAAGGGGGAGGAGTGGTGAGAGTAGTAGATCTGTACCAGCACAGAGAGATAGGCCAACAAGTGATATATGTATGAGTAAGATTGGATTTTTAGCATTTATAGTAATGGTTATCAACCCGCTCCTCCGCACACTCCACTGGCTTCCAGTTGAAGCCCGCATCTGCTACAAGACCATGGTGCTTGCCTACGGGCTGTGAGGGGAACGGCATCTCCGTACCTTCAGGCTCTGATCAGTCCCTACACCCAAACGAGGGCATTAGGCGTTCATCCACCTCTGGCCTGCTGGCCCCCTACCTCTGCGGAAGCACAGTTCCCGCTCAGCCCAGTCAAAACTGTTCGCTGCTCTGGCACCCCCAATGGTGGAACAAGCTCCCTCACGACGCCAGGACAGCGGAGTCACTCACTACCTTCCGGAGACACTTGAAACCCCACCTCTTTAAGGAATACCTGGGATAGGATAAAAGTAGGTCAGTTTGTGGTCTGTGGTGATGTTGTTGATCTCTGTTACCACGTCAACCAACCTCCCTACAGCTGGAGGGATCCTCCTGTACCCTAACACCCTGAGAGAGAAGGATCAGTATCTCATATCATTGGTTTCAGCATGGCTTGTCCTTAGATAGGAAAGGACATCACATGCTTGAGCTGGGTCACTCCGGACACACTCACACCATTGCAACACCACGCAAACCAGCATCGTCGTCATCATCATCAAAACATTTTCAGTCGGAACACTTGAAAGAAGAGGAGTGTGAGTTATCATAGCTTGAACCTAACACACACAGAGTACACACATGGAAACACAGTTTGCTCAAACGCAAACATACATGCGTGTGCATGCACAGACACACACCCCCACACACATGATTCACACTGGGTTACTCAGTAAAACTGAAAAGGTCATCTGGTTGGCTTGTTTTCATCCTGCAGTTATTTTATTAATCCACTAGTGGTCTCTCTACACCTGACTCAAAACACCTCAACTACAGTCTATTAATCCACTAGTGGTCTCCCTACACCTGACTCAAAACACCACAACTATATTCTATTAATCCACTAGTGGTCAATCAACACCTGACTCAAAACACCACAACTACAGTCTATTAATCCACTAGTGGTCTCCCCTACACCTGACTCAAAACACCACAACTACAGTCTATTAATCCACTAGTGGTCACCCTACACCTGACTCAAAACACCACAACTACAGTATATTAATCCACTAGTGCTCTCTCTACATCTGACTCAAAACACCACAACTACAGTCTATTAATCCACTAGTGGTCTCCCTACACCTGACTCAAAACACCACAACTACAGTATATTAATCCACTAGTGGTCTCCTACACCTGACTCAAAACACCACAACTACAGTCTATTAATCCACTTGTAGACTCCATACCTGACTCAAAACACCACAACTACAGTCCATTAATCCACAAGTGGTCTCCCTACACCTGACTCAAAACACCACAACTACAGTCTATTAATCCACTAGTGGTCTCCCTACACCTGACTCAAAAAAACCACAACTACAGTTTTTTTATCCACTAGTGGATGGTTAGCTAGAATGCTAGCCATGACACTCACAGAGACGTCCCTTGCAAAACTGACCACATAGCGCACCTGGGCGGCCCCGCTAGGGGGAGCCCTTGAGTGCATGTTGAACTAGATGCGGAAGTTGAATGAGCGAGACGTCTGCATCTACCTCAGAGTTATAGCTGCCTTTCCGGTAAGCTAGCCTATAATAACCATGCTATAGTTAGCCTAACCATTCCCGGTACGCTAGCCTAAATAACCACAATATAGATAGCCTAACCATTCCCGGTAAGCTAGCCTAAATAACCATGACATAGTTATCCTCACCATTCCTGGTACGCTAGCCTATATTAGTCCTGAGTGGCGCAGTGGTCTAAGGCACTGCATCGCAGTGCTAACTGTGCCACTAGATCCTGGTTCGAATCCAGGCTCTGTCGCAGCCGGCCGCGACCGGGAGACTCATGGGCGGCGCACATTGGCTCGTCGTCCAAGGTAGGGGAGGGAATGGCCGGCAGGGGATGTAGCTCAGTTGATAGAGCATGGCATTTGCAACGCCAGGGTTTTTGGGTTAGTTTCCCATGGGGGCCAGTATTTAAAAAAAATGTATTCACTAACTGTAAGTCGCTCTGGATAAGAGCGTCTGCTAAATGACTAAAATGTAAAATGTAATAATAACCACGATACAGGCCCTATACACTGGTACAGGACTAATGATGATACTAGTCTATAATAACCACAATACAGACCCTATACACCGGTACAGGACTAATGATGATACTAGTCTATAATAACCACAATACAGGCCCTTTACACCGGTACAGGACTAATGATGATACTAGTCTATAATAACCACGATACAGGCCCTATACACCGGTACAGGACTAATGATGATACTAGTCTATAATAATCACGATACAGACCCTATACACCGGTACAGGACTAATGATGATACTAGTCTATAATAACCACAATACAGGCCCTATACACCGGTACAGGACTAATGATGATACTAGACTATAATAACCACGATACAGGCCCTATACACCGGTACAGGACTAATGATGATACTAGTCTATAATAACCACAATACAGGCCCTATACACTGGTACAGGACTAATGATGATACTAGTCTATAATAACCACAATACAGGCCCTATACACCGGTACAGGACTAATGATGATACTAGTCTATAATAACCACGATACAGGCCCTATACACTGGTACAGGACTAATGATGATACTAGTCTATAATAACCACGATACAGGCCCTATACACCGGTACGGGCCTAATGATGATACTAGTCTATAATAACCACGATACAGGCCCTATACACCGGTACAGGACTAATGATGATACTAGTCTATAATAACCACTATACAGGCCCTATACACCGGTACAGGACTAATGATGATACTAGTCTATAATAACCACGATACAGGCCCTATACACCGGTACAGGACTAATGATGATACTAGTCTATAATAACCACAATACAGTCCCTTTAGACAGGTACAAATATAAAAAAGCTGTATAAAAGCAATCTCAAAGGTCAGCTTCAGGTGGTCCTCTAATGAATTGGATGGTCTCACTCAGGATCGGCGCTTGGCAGTTGCAGGAATAAACTTTGAAGCCAACGTCCTCCTCTTCCTCTGCCAAAGGAGGTGAATCTAAAAGTCCTCCTCCTCTTCTTGCCTTGCAACCTTCACAATATCCAAGTCGGTCGCCAGTGGGATGACAGGGATCGAAGCTCTCAACGTTACCAGCCGCTCCATTGTCAGCCGTCTCCTAACCGCATCTAAAGCCTGTCTCCTCTGTGCTCTGTTGAGCTCTATGTGTGAGTCCATGTGCCGGTCCAGCCTGCTGAAATGTGTGGAGCATCCCGTCACTGGACACAGCTCCTGCCTGATATTTACATGGCCCGACTGCGAATGACAAAGGAGTACCCTCTCCTCCGGGTTCCTCACATTGTGTGCCAGCCACGTATCCATGTATCCATTGTGGTTGGAGTCCTGGGTCTCTTCAAGGGAGGCCCGGGTCCTCTGGAGGGTGGCCCCATTACGTCAAAAAGAACAATATGCTACAGGTAACTATACTTACACCCCTGAGAACGTGTGCCATATTCCATCACTCTGAGTCAAACGGATCAAGAGATATAAATATGTGCTTGTTGTAGCGCCACCGTGTGGTCGATCTGAATGTGCTTAGATATGTTGAGTCTTGACAGTATTTGGAACATGTGTATCAATATCCATGTCTGATTTATAAGCGTATATCTGCCACACCACGCCCAAATGAATGCTGATTGGTCAGTAGCGGCCATTTTGTTATATCCACAATAATGGCATTATTTAGTGCATGTAGCTGTACTCTCCTTTACTTTTAGCCAAGAGAGACTGGCATGCATAGTATTGATATTAGCCCTCGGATTACGGTAAAGAGAATGACTATAACTGCTTAAGCATCCTGTTTTGAATTCATGACGAAATAACTGCATCAAATCGTATTCGTCACATGCACCAAATACAACTGGTGTAGACGTTACCGTGAAATGCTTGCTTATGAGCCAAGAGTTGAAAATGTAATAGTAACACAAAAGGAATAAAATACACAAGATGGAGCTTTATACAGGGAGTACCGTACAGCCTTAGCCTGATTATGCAACCATTTGGATCAGTTATGGGTCTATTCTCCACAGTTTACAAGGTCCAGAAAGGTACATTTGCAGGCTACTCATATGGTGGACTTTGATCACACCATCGCGCTCTCTCCCTTTCCTTTCAAATTCACAGCCAGGGGCTTATTTATTACTGAAACCGTTTATAACCAAACAGCAAACAGAGCAAAATTAGAGTTTCTATTGGACAAATTCAGGTAGGTTCCTCCCCGTCTCATTTGCTTCCGATTAAGAAACATTTAGCAACAGAATCAACGGAATGAATATGCCACAGTTCTTTTGGTTTCTTTATTTTACATTCAGCAAGCAAGACCAAGCTGTAGTAGTAAACAAAAAAGCTCAAAATAAGTGTTGCTTTTCCTGGGACTTGTCATAATGAGTGAACCAAGGCGCAGCGTGATATGAGTACATACTTTAATAGGTACTTTACAAATACAACAAAAACAACAAAACGATACGTGAAGTCCTCGGTCATACACAAACCTACACGGAACAAGATCCCACAAACACAAATGCCCAAACGGCTGCCTAAGTGTGGTTCCCAATCAGAGACAACAAGCAACAGCTGATTCTCGTTGCCTCTGATTGAGAACCACCCCGGCCAACATAGAAACACAATGAACTAGATCCTGAACATAGAAACACAAAACATAGACTCTACACACCCTGGCTCAACATAACAGAGTCCCCAGAGCCAGGGTGTGACAGTGCCCCCCCCCAAAGGCGCGGACTGCGACCGCGCCAAACATAAACCGAACAGGGGAGGGCCGGGTGGGCATTCCTCCTCGGAGGTGGATCCGGCTCCGGGCGTGACCACCACCCTCTAATAACCCCCCCGTAGTGCCCCTGGTCTGGTCTGGCCCCGCTGGCTGGAGCTGGACTGGACATCGGTGGAGCGGATTGCTTAGGCTCCGGTGTGGAGCAGCTGACCGGTACCTGACCAGGCACCGGTGAACCGGGCACGGGCTGTGCCGGACTGACGACACGCACCCCAGGCTTGGTGCGGAAGCAGTGAATGGGCCGGACCGGGCTGACACGCGCACCCCTGGCTTGGTGCGGGGAGCAGAACGGGCCGGACCGGGCTGACGACGCACACCACAGGCTTGGTGCGGGGAGCAGGAATGGGCCGGACCGGCTGACGCACGCCGCACCCCTGGCTTGGTGCGGGGAGCAGGAACGGGCCGGACCGGGCTGACGATGCGCACCACAGGCTTGGTGCGGGAAGCAGGAATGGGCTGGGCCGGGCTGGCGACGCGCGCACCACAGGCTTGGTGCGGGGAGCAGGAACAGGCCGGGCCGGGCTGGAAACGCGCACCATTGGCTTGCTGCGAGGGGCAGGAACAGGACGGGCCGGGCTGGCGACGCGCACCATTGGCTTGGTGCGAGGGGCAGGAACAGGCCGGGTCGGGCTGGCGACGCGCACCATTGGCTTGGTGCGAGGGGCAGGAACAGGCCGGGTCGGGCTGGCGACGCGCACCATAGGCTTGGTGCGAGGGGCAGGAACAGGCCGGACCGGGCTGGCGACGCGCATCACAGGCTTGGTGCGAGGGGCAGGAACAGGCCGGACCGCACTGGGAACACACACCACTGGCCTTATACGGGGATCAGGAACGGGCCGGACCGGACTGGCAACACACTTCAGTACCTCTCGCCGTGCCTCTACACTTTCCCTCCCTCTAATCACCAATGGCTCCCGTAACCCGGTGGCCTTCTCTCCTCGTCCACAAACTCGCCCTTTATCTGCCTCCAGCAGCCCCGTCGCCCATGCCATGTGCCCCCCTAAAAATGTATTGGGGTTGCCTCTCGCCTGTCCGACGACGACACTGTTGGCGCCGTACCTCCTCTCTCTCCAGGGCTTTAACCCTTGCCCATGGTCCTCTGCCCTCGAACATGTCCTCCCAGGACCACCATTGGCCCATCGCCAACTTCTCCAGCTCCCTACCCGGCGTTTGCTCAAAACACGCTGCTTGGTCCAGTTATGGTGGGATCTTCTGTCACGATCGTTGAAAGGAGTGGACCAATGCGCAGCGTGATAAGCGAACATACTTTTATTTAGATTCACCACACGAACAAAAACAACAAAATGATACGTGAAGTCCTCGGTCATACACAAACCTACACGGAACAAGATCCCACAAACACAAATGCCCAAACGGCTGCCTAAGTATGGTTCCCAATCAGAGACAACAAGCAACAGCTGATTCTCGTTGCCTCTGATTGAGAACCACCCCGGCCAACATAGAAACACAATGAACTAGATCCTGAACATAGAAACACAAACCATAGACTCTACACACCCTGGCTCAACATAACAGAGTCCCCAGAGCCAGGGCGTGACAGGACTCCAAGAGCTAAAGAGTAATTATTAGGAATAATTAACAATATGAAATGACAGGCAGCCTAGGATAAACATAACACTAGAAAAAGGAGACTGTTGGTAGAAACTACTCCAAAACCCGATTTAATCCATTAACTTTTTTCCACATTGAGGAACCATCTCCTTTCGACTTCAAAATTCCATTTAACTTCTCTAGACTCTCTTCAGCGGACAGAGACTGCAAAGAAACCCTTAAATTATTGTGAAGATAGATTTTTTTCATGAGCTGTGGTCCTGGCATAATTGTGTGACGCCATCAGGGCAGGATTAATGCAGGGCCTTACCGGGGCTGAAGCCCCTGGGCCCAGGCCCGTGGGTGGCCAAAGAGGCAACAAAACATGTACAATAATAAAGCTATTTACACATATACACAGTACTAGTCAAAAGTTTAGACACACCTACTAATTCCAGGATTTTTCTTTATTGAAACTATTTTCTACATTGTGGAATAATAGTGAAGACATCAAAACTATGAAATAACACATATGGAATCATGTAATAACCAAAAAAGTGTTAAACAAATCAAAATATATTTTATATTTGAGATTCTTCAAAGTAGCCACCCTTTGCCTGGATGACAGCTTTGCACTCAGGAGCCCACTCTCATTGTAAACAGCCTGCTGCTGCTTGCTGCCGCTTTGCTAATCGTTGTAACGTATACACCGGGAGTCAGAAAGCAGGTGCAGACGGTGAGTTTTAATACTGAACCGATACAAAAGAACAAACATGGGAAGCGTATTGAACGTGAGAGGAAAACCAATAACACCTAAGGACTGATGACAACAGAGGGCTAAATAAAAAGGAAGTAATCAGGGAAGTGATGAAGTCCAGGTGTGCCTAATGATGAGGCACAGGTGTACGTAATGAGGGTTGCCAGGTGTGCGTAATGATGGGTTGCCAGGACCGGTGGTTAGTAGACCGGCGACGTCGAGCGTTGGAGAGGGGGAGCGGAAGTAGACGTGGCAATCGTCAGATTGGGGGAGGAGAAGAGGTAGGAGGCCTACATGGGTAACTGGGGGGCCATGCCTTGATGGGTAACTGATTAAGAAAAAATAAACAAATAAACTGCATAATAAGTAAATGTGTCTGGTCAATTGTGTGTCAGGGGCTGGGCCCAAGCACAAGAGGCAAAACAATATAATAGAAAGTATGTATTTTCTTCCCTCTTTTTAAAATGATTTTATCCAACCACAGGAGCTCACTCTCAATGTTCAAAATACACCAGAGAGCATCATTTAGCCACAGAGGACCAATAGTTTCAAATAAATAACTGTGATTTAAGTTTACATTTTATCACAAGCACATACAATGTAACTGCCGAGCCCTTTCCCAACAATGCAGAGTTAAAAAGTAAGAAAGAAATTAGCTAAGGAAAATATTAACACAATAAAATAACAATAACGAGGCTATTTACCGAGTCAATGTGCAGGGGTACAAGGTAGTTTAGGTAATTGTGGTAATATGTACATGTAGGTAGGGGGTAAAAGTGACTTGACAATCAGCACGTGTGTAATGTTGAGATGGAATTATCAATCAGTAAAGCAGAAGCCAAGGGGTTAATAAGAACAGTGGTTAAAAACAAATGGTAAGACTTGTGGAACAAGGAGAGAAAGGGAAGACACGTGTATAAGATCCAGGAAAAGGTGGGGGCAGGGAGGTCCTCAGGCCGAGAGAGAAGAGAGGAAGGTGTAGTCACAAGGCTGAGACTGGGACACACAAGGCTCAATAGTACATTGAAACTGGTGGGGAAATATCAGACTGGGAGGTGTGATCATTGTCAGGAGGAGCTGGAGACAGTGGAACAGTGCCAGAAATATGTGAGGGAAAGGGAGCGATTGTTATTCGTTTTGAGGAGTAATGGGGTTGAAGAGTCAGGATTAAGTGAACTGCTTGGGAAATCTTCAGGGGATGTAATATTTAAAGATGTATTTCGTTTCCTTAGTGAGATGAGAATATTGGATAGGATTTAGACCTTCACTGTCTCTGGTCCACACTCCAGTCCAGTTGGTGGCGGTATTGCACCTTAAAGTTGGTTACCAACAACTAAAGAAAATGCACAGAAGATACAACCCATATTTATGTTGATTTATTTTCCCTTTTGTACATAATATGACATTTGAAATGTCTTTATTATTTTGGAACTTTTCTAATTTTAATGTTTACTGTTCATTTTCTTAATGTTTAATTCACTTTTGTTTATTATCTATTTCACTTGCTTTGGCAATGTGAACATATGTTTCCCATACCAATAAAGCCCTTTGAATTGACATTTAATTGAGAGGAAGAGTTGGAGAGAGAGAGAGAGATCTTCTGCACAGATCTTCTGCACAGATTCTGCATAGGTGTTCCAAAAAAGGTCCAGTCGCCAGGACCACAAATACAAAATACCACCTAGACACCATTGCCCTAGAGCACACAGAAAACTATACATACCTTGGCCTAAACATCAGCGCCACAGGTAACTTCCACAAAGCTGTGAATGATCTGAGAGACAAGGCAAGAAGGGCCTTCTATGCCATCAAAAGGAACATAAAATTCGACATACCAATTAGGATCTGGCAAAAAATACTTGAATCAGTTATAGAACCCATTGCCCTTTATGGTTGTGAGGTCTGGAGTCTGCTCACCAACCAAGAATTCAAAAATGGGGCAAACACCAAATTGAGACTCTGCATGCAGAATTCTGCAAAAATATCCTCCATGTACAATGTAAAACACCAAATAATGCATGCAGAGCAGAATTAGGCCGATACCTGCTAATTATCCAAATCCAGAAAAGAGCCGTTAAATTCTATAACCACCTAAAAAGGAAGCGATTCCCAAACCTTTCATAACAACGCCATCACCTACAGAGACATGAACCTGGAGAAAAGTCCCCTAAGCAAGCTGGCCCTGGGGCTCTGTTCACAAACACAAACAGACCCCACAGAGCCCCAGGACAACAACACAATTAGACCCAACCAAATCATGAGAAAACTAAAAGATAATTACTTGACAAATTCGAAAGAATTAACAAAAACACAGAGCAAACTAGAATGCTATTTGGCCCTAAACAGAGAATACACAGTGGCAGAATACCTGACCACTATGACTGACCCAAAATTAAGGAAAGCTTTGACTATGTACAGACTCAGTGAGCATAGCCTTGCTATTGAGAATGGCCGCCGTAGGCAGACCTGGCTCTCAAGAGAAGACAGGCTATGTGCACACTGCCCACAAAATGAGGTGGAAACTGAGCTGCACTTCCTAACCTCCTGCCAAATGTATGACCATATTAGAGACACAGATTTCCCTCAGATTACACAGATCCACAAAGAATTCGAAAATAAACCCATTTTTGATGAACTCCCATATCTACTGGGTGAAATACCATAGTGTGTCATCACAGCATCAAGATTTGTGAAATGTTCCCACAAGAAAAGGGCAACTCCCAGTGAAGAACTTTTGGACTTTAACCATTTGCACATCGTTACAACACTGTATATATACATAATATGACATCTGAAATGTCTTTAATCTTTTGGAATTTCTGTGAGTGTAATGTTTACTGTTTCTTTTTTTGTTTATTTCACTTTTGTTTATTATCTAATTCACTTGCTTTGCAAATGTTAACACATGTTTCCCATGCCAATAAAGCCCCTTGAATTGAATTGAGAGGGAGAAAAGAGAGAGAGAGAGAGAGAGAGAGAGAGAGAAGGGGGGTTGTAAGATGGTAATTCAAAACGTAAATTCCAAAATGGTGACAAATACTGACATTTAATCAATTACAAATGACTTGACCCTCCCCTGGACAAAAAAACAACTAAACTTTCCCCCTGACTGAAATTGAAAAAGCATGACCCTTTCCCGGGAAATACAGTAATTGCATACATTTCTGCCTGTCGCTAAAGTATGATGGATTTATACTATAGTCCAGTTGGAGGCAGTAATGCAAGATATTGGATGCCAACCACCATTAACGTCCACTGAAGAAGAAGAAGTTTACGAATTTCGTCATTGCAAATCTTTTCTGGTATGTGTGATAATTTACTTGTTTTCTGTAATATCGTATAGCTTTGGAATCGTGACAGTAACTAGTTTGGAGGAAAATATGCAGGTTTCTGGACTCATACCCAGACTCTGAGAAGGGATTATGTGACTATTAGCTTAGCAACCGTTACGATTAGTTTGGCAACCGCGTGAACCAGCATGACAACGTGAACGCGATTGTTCTACAGTCTACTGGGTGAGGCGTTATACGTTCCTCCATTCATTGACGAATGAGATTCCTAGATCCTCCTTTCTCTAATATCTCTGCAATGAGTTCTTAAGTCGAGATAGCTGTGTATTTTGCTACTGCATGACCAGTGTGAGCCAGAATGTCTGATGAAGAAACAATAGCTTCCCCAATGGATCTGGTAAGTCTGGTTTCCTTTTAACAGTATAGGCCTGCTGTATAAAATGTCTAGGCCAAGTTGTTATCATATTTGATCCTCCACATTCCTCTGTTCCGTGTTAATGGCTGGGCAACAAAAAAAAGACCGTAAAACTTGTAGGGAATTTTTTTACCTTCAGCAAGGTAACCTACTACTATATCATGTGTAGGAATCTGTGTCTAGTACTTAATGATCTCTCCTTCCTCCCAAAGTGTTCACCTCCACTGATTTGAAAATCTGATTATCCATTATATGACCAGATACTCGGAAGTGGCCACAAAATACATCTTCTGTGGGGTTTATCGGCGGTTGTCATCCAACGTTATGGTGCATTATGCCACCTACTGTACTGGAGTGTGGGCCAGCAACAGGGATCGAGGAACTAAATCCTATATGACAGCCCCGTTTCTCTTAAAAAATGTAAATATTTGAGAATGTATCTAGCTAACGATGTTCTACTCAGAATGCTTATCAAACTCAATTCCTGTACCCCAATATCCGTCATACAGTTTCAGTCTCTCCCTATCATACTGCCCACACTGTATCAGTACATGCTCCACTTTCTCTGTTTCCTGGCATTAATCACACCTTCCTGGTGGATGCTTTCCTATATAATAATAATAATATGCCATTTAGCAGATGCTTTTATCCAAAGCGACTTACAGTCATGCGTGCATAAATTTTTTGTGTATGGGTGGTCCCGGGGATCGAACCCACTACCTTGGCGTTACAAGCACCGTGCTCTACCAGCTGAGCTACAGAGGACCACATTTAATGACTTATTCAGCTGGCTGTGTCCCACCCTTAGCCTTGTAAGGATAGCCTCCTCTCTTCTGTCCATTCCTACCATCCTCCCTACTTTACTCTGTACCTGGAATAGGGGCGGCAGGTAGCCTAGTGGTTTAGAGCGTTGGGCCTGTAACCCGAGCCGACTAGGTGAAAAATCTGTCAATGTGCCTTTGAACAACTTAACCCTAATTGCTCCTGTAAGTCACTCTAGATAACATTGCCTGCTAAATGACTAAAATGTAAACAATGAATAGATGCCTGCCCTTAGTGTCACTGTTTCACTGTTCCTGCACCACCACTGCCCATATAATTCCCTTAGCCTCTGCCTTGCTCATTGGCACTTCCACCTCCTGTGTCCTAAGGGCCTGTTTAGCTAGTACATCTACTTCCTCATTCCCTTCCACCCCCACATGGGCCGGGACCCAAGCAAAGCTTATATGGACACCCATCTGTCTCTCCCGGGCATGAATTTGAATTCCCTCATTTAGCAGGCCTTGTCTGCTATGTGAGCTAAATGATTGCAGACTTATCAACACAGCACATGAGTCAGAACATATAACTACTCTGTCTGGCTTGACTTCCTCCACCCACTGCAAGGCCAACAGTACGGCCATTAGCTCTGCCTTGTCTCCTGAGTGGCGCAGTGGTCTAAGGCACTGCATCGCAGTGCTAGCTGTGCCACTAGAGATCCTGGTTCGAATCCAGGCTCTGTCGCAGCCGGCCGCGACCGGGAGACTCATGGGCGGCGCACAATTGGCCCAGCGTCGTCCAGGGTAGGGGAGGAAATGGCCGGCAGGGATGTAGCTCAGTTGATAGAGCATGGCGTTTGCAACGTCAGGGTTGTGGGTTCGATTCCCACGGGGGGCCAGTATGAAAAATAATAATATATTCACTAACTGTAAGTCGCTCTGGATAAGAGCGTCTGCTAAATGACTAAAATGTAAATGTAAATGTACACAGCCAGGTGGTCTGTAATACGTCTCCTGACAGCCACCCCACTTTCCTGTTCAACAAAGTTTCCAGCATGTCACGTGACCTACTTTTATCAGTACACTCGTAACAACCTAATCATTACGAAACATATATTTGATCAAATAAGCCACAAGTCGCCTCTTCCTCTCTGTTTTGAAAGGAAATGACTGGTATAAGAAATATGGTGGAAACTCTTGACTAGCCCATGCCTCCACCAACCCAATGCTATTAGATTTGTGGGAAGTAGTGAATGATTGAACATTTCAGGAAGAATTAGATATTCTAGGGATGCTCCCAAATCAGTCAGAGGTGTAGACTAAATTAATCAAATGTTTGGTTTAATGATAAACTGTTTAATATTTATTGTGGCCAACAGGACAAAGCTAGCCCGTTCCCCTCCACCCTCCCGGAGTCCCCAGGTCAAACGCCTCCCGGAACCGCTTTGGGTCTGGTCGACTGCAGGAAAACACCGGGGCATAGTGGAACTGAGAGAGGAGGAGGAGAAGAGGAAGATGGAGATTTGATTTCATTAAGTAAGAACCATGGTGTGTAGATTACACTACAGTCTGCTTCTGTAACAATAGCGGAGGTGCATAAAGATGGCGGCCCGCATGTACTTACCACAAATTCCTCCTTTTGCTAAGTTCACTGTTTTGTACATTGCTCTCCTTTACAGTTTTTTTGGTATGGTCATTAGCACAGTAAACATGATCCCAATTTTAGCTTCAAGACGCTGGCAATTTGGAAAACTGAAAAAGTAGATTGTGTTGATTTATTGGAACATTGAACAATGTCGCGCACCGTAGTTTCAAAACTCAATGGAGAGTGCTAAAACAATGACTTAATGTCATAAGTCTGCCATCTTTATGCACTTTAGTCATTAATTGATTAATTATATATTAATGAGAATCTGGGTAGTTCCACCCATTTTTAAAAGTGTAACATGGTAAAAGAAAAAAGAAAAAAAAACATTAACCTAATTATCATTTGGTCATAAATAGCACATGTTCAACTTCATAAACATGTTTTCCAATCTCAAGACATTGAATAAAACTATTACTATACTAAGTGCTATGTGCCAAATAAAGTGACATGGTTGAACATAACAGGGGACTGCTGAAAACAACAAAGCCAGTGCATTACATGGGTGAAATAGTCCTTTAAATCAGCCCTAAAACCGCTTGTGACAGAGGGAATGGAAGGTTGTTTTGAATGCAATCTTCCAAAAATGTTTTACTTGTTAAAACATTTCTAGCATGTCTATGTATGGGTGAAGGGGTTTACTTGCACAGTTTTACACCACAAAACAGAATAAAATTGACAAAGATTAGGACCAGCTCACCTGCTTTTACTCTGTGATTTGACTATTAGATGTTCAATGTTTCTTTGCAAACATATTTTTTAAGGAATAGTTTCAACATATTAAAATTAGAGTTCAGTTCATGTAACGGGGTTGACCTTAAAATGAGGGACAGACGTAAATTAATTACTAATCACATTCATAATAATCTTCAGAAATGACTTTGTCAAAGCAACAAAATAACTAGTGCTTTACAATGAGTATGTTTACATGCACACTCATAATTTGACATTAAACTAGTTATGGCAGTAGGCTGAGTAGGGCATTAGTCATGTAAACACCTTACTCTGCTTATCTTAATTGGCTTAAGGTGACAATCGAAGCAACGCTGTTAAAAACACCTGGTTTTCTGAGCAATCTTTAGAATTATTAGGACACGTAAACCAGCCTTAATCAGATTCATGTAGGCATATTTAATCTGTTCATGTGCTAGCACGAGCAGCGCAAGCTTCCTTCTTTTGCGAGAGTGCAGTGAGTTCAGAAAAACTGAAATTATGCAGCTTAGAAATAGTTTTCACATACAAACTTTGTATGTCCGAAATTGGAATCAAATATGCTTATCAAAAATAACATGGTCGCTGTGATAGTACGTCTATTTTGATTGGCAATTTTCAGCATTTATCAAAGTCCCATCAGGTAGCCTGATTTCAGATGTCCATGCTATTCATTATCTTTGTTTCACAGGGGACAGCCCTAACCATTGCTCTCTCAGTGGGAGGGGCTTATCATCTGGGGAGCCTCAACAACAACATAATGCTGACAAGACGTCTCTCCAGAAGAGTCTCTCCAGATCAGAACGTCTCACTAAACACAAGCAGAGACTTATAGGGAAGAAACCTCCCCACCGCTGCTCTGGCTGTGGGAAGAGTTTTTCTAAACAGACGGAATTGATGATTCACGAGGGATTCACACTGCAGAGAAGCCTTATAGCTGTGATCAGTGTGGGATAAGCTTCAATTATTCAGGAGCCCTGACTGTACACCAGCGCATACACACAGGAGAGAAGCCTTATAGCTGTGATCAGTGTGGGAAGAGCTTCAACGAATCAGAGCCCTGACTACACACCAACGCATACACACAGGAGAGAAGCCTTATAGCTGTGATCAGTGTGGGAAGAGCTTCAATTATTCAGGAGCCCTGACTGTACACCAGCGCATACACACAGGAGAGAAGCCTTATAGCTGTGATCAGTGTGGGAAGAGCTTCAACGAATCAGGAGCCCTGACTACACACCAACGCATACACACAGGAGAGAAGCCTTATAGCTGTGATCAGTGTGGGAAGAGCTTCAATCATTCAGGAACCCTGACTAAACACCAACGCATACACACAGGAGAGAAGCCTTATAGCTGTGATCAGTGTGGGAAGAGCTTCAATCAATCAGGAGCCCTGATTACACACCAGCGCATACACACAGGAGAGAAGCCTTATAGCTGTGATCAGTGTGGGAAGAGCTTCAATCATTCAGGAACCCTGACTAAACACCAGCGCATACACACAGGAGAGAGAGCCTTATAGCTGTGATCAGTGTGGGAAGAGCTTCAATCATTCAGGAACCCTGACTAAACACCAGCGCATACACACAGGAGAGAAGCCTTATAGCTGTGATCAGTGTGGGAAGAGCTTCAACGAATCAGGAGCCCTGACTACACACCAACGCATACACACAGGAGAGAAGCCTTATAGCTGTGATCAGTGTGGGAAGAGCTTCAATCAATCAGCACACCTGACTATACACCAGCGCATACACACAGGAGAGAAGCCTTATAGCTGTGATCAGTGTGGGAAGAGCTTCAATCAATCAGGAGACCTGATTACACACCAGCGCATACACACAGGAGAGAAGCCTTATAGCTGTGATCAGTGTGGGAAGAGTTTCAGGATTTCAGGACACCTGACAACACACCAGCTCACACACACTGGAGAGAAACCTTACTCCTGTCTATGTGGAAAGAGCTTTGCTCATTCAGGGTCATTGAAAACACACCAGAAAGCACAAACATGTTTTCTTTCATCTCCTTCTTCTCCAGCACCGGTTCCTGATCCCTAAATAAAGTTTCAATAGAAAACATTTTGTAAAGAGTGATTTATCTCCCATTCTCTAACAGTTTACTAAGTTTGATTACCACGGTAACCTTTGTAGCATAATATGAAGCTCTGGATCGATATGTGTCAAGCGTCTAGGAGTAGGGAGTGCTGTGTGTGTGGTGGGGTGGGGATGTTCAGAGCTGTATCTTATTTCATTAACTCCTATTATCCATTAAATAATTGTATAATGTAGAATAATGTTTCAACAATACTAGGTGTGTATTCATGTATTCAATAGATCGATCAATTAAATATATTATCTGCTCAACAACGTCAACGTTTTTAAAAACTTTAATAATAATTTAAAAAAATTAAGGAGCATAGGCCTCTTGTATAATTAGTTTGCTCCTAAAAGATGTTCACACATTTATTGTAAATCCCTTCACCAGCATTTATTGTAGCTGATGGGACATACGGAAGTACAGAAGCCATAGGACTATTAGTGTGGTCAAATTATGTTGTTGCATTTATTTTAACGTATTTTAATTGGGATATCTTTCAAATTTCCTTATTGTATATTAAGTGTTCTCCAAAAAGATGTTCACACATTTTTATTGTGAATCAAATTATGTGTTGGTTGTTAGGAAGAGGCATCATGGGGACAGGAAGCCAGCTCTGCCCATCAGTACTTATAGGTCATGTCAACCACAGACTTCACACTCTTCTGTTTTCTCACAGCCAGTAAGGTCTCCTACCAAACTTCTCTCTCTTCACTCTGGAAATACACTTGATAATATCTTATACCTTACTATTCTACTTTTTATTGGGGATTTGTTACGCGGAACGAATGCTTGCATGTAAATGTAATTGTAAAACACACATCTGCTATGTGGTTTCATGTTTTCTTGTTTTGTTTTTCATTGCTTATTGCATATTCATTTTTTAAATATGTATTTTTTAAATGTTTAATTGTATTATGTAGAAGAGACCAGGATATGTTGTTGCCCTGTGTCCCAACACTCAATGTTATAGTCATGGTCCTGAGGATCAAACAGGTTTAAAACAATCAACAGAGAAACACGTGTCTTACAGTGCTACACATCTGTTATAATAAGTGCTTTTTCCTGCTTAATTGAAGTATCAGGTGTAGTTTTTCACCAGTTATAAAGTGTGTTTGTTGTCTATCTTTATGTTTCTAAGGCTGAAGGGAGGGGAGATGCAACAATAGCCTTGAGAACATCTGGACTAATATAGAACTCTGTTCCAAGTTGCTGTCAGGTAAAAGTAGAAGATAGCAGACAACAGGATTCTTAGTGAAAGGGTTGATGTTGAACGTTTTGTTGACTTTACTCGACTTTTATAGATCAGGTAAAATTTTATCCAGGAACTTTCTGAAGTCAGTTAAATGAGATGTGAGACGTTATGTTGTCATAATGTAATTGAGCTTGGATATTTAAATAGATGTTTGATTGCTCTGGTCTAGGGGTGCATCAGTTGCAGCCTTGAGACTGAAATGCTTTCCCGGCAACCCCCTAATACTTATCTGAACACTGTGACAACATAGTAACTGTACTGTAGCCTACACATTTCTTGTCTGAGTAAGAAAAGCTGAAGAAATGATAGCTTCCACGATGGATCCGGTGTGTCTGGTTTCCTTTTAACAGTATAGGTCTGCTGTGCTGTATAAAATGTCTAGGCCTAGTTTTCATCATTTTTGCTCCTCCACATTTCTTTGTTCGGTTTAAATGGCTGGACAAAAAAACATGACGGTAAAACTTGTTGGGATTATCCATTATATGACCAGATACTCAAGTGGCCACCCTAACAATGAAAATAGATCATCTTCTGTGGGGTTTATCGGCGGTTGGCATCCAACGTTATGGTGCATGAGGCCACCTACTGTACTGGAGTATTGGGCAGCAACAGCGATCGAGGAACTGAATCCTATCAGCCAGCCCCGTTTCTCTTAAAAAATATAACTATTTGCGACTGTATCAAACGATGTTTTACTCAATATGCTTATTAAAGTCAATTCATTCTCACGCGCTGGAGAGAAACCTTACTTCTGTATTCGCTCATTCAGGGTCACTGAAAAAACACCAGAAAGCACACACGTGTCGTTTAAATGGCCAAATGTCCTCATGGAAAATGTCATAGTGAAGCCTTTGTGTGTAGAGGGGGATGTTGAGGTGGGTGGGGGGTATTCAGGCTGTATCTTATTTAATTAACTCATTGCTTGTCCATATATGTATATATTCCTAAATCCCATTCCTTACTAGTTTCGTGTGTATTGGGTATATGTTGTGAAATTGTTCGATATTACTTGTTAGATATTACTGCACTGTCGGAGCTAGAAGCACAAGCATTTCGCTACACCCGCTATAACATCTGCTAAACACGTGTATGTGACAAATAAAATGTGATTTATTATCCATTAAATAATTGTATAATGTAGAGTAATGTTTCAACAATACTAGGTGTGTGTTAATGTATTCAATAGATCAATAAATGAATCCATTATCTGCTCAACAACATCTGCTTCTAATTTTATTTATATGTTGTTTTTTATATGGACCAGAGGCCTCTTCTAGAATACATTTGCTCAAAAAAGATCTAGACATATTTATTGTAAACCCCTTTACCAGGTTTTAGTGCAGCTGATGGGACATACAGAAGAACAGAAGAATGCAGCTTTAGGAATTGTAGTTGTGGTTCTCATCCTCTGTCTCTCTGGCTTCATGTGGTTCAGGTGAGCATCTTTCTAAGACTCATCTTTCACTTTCGCATTTTGATTTGTTACTAACTTGATTGTTTTTCTATGATTCATTCATTATTTATTCATTTTTAACATGAAGAAAGACTCCAAATCTGACACAAGGGACACAGCAGGGAATGGACAGGTGCGTTTAGGTCAAAAAGTATTTGTTTTATTTCAGAACTTTTTATCAGTGCTCGATTAATCTTGCCTGACACAATGGAACCAATGGAATAGTCCCAAGGTATGCTTCTATTGTCTGTCGTTTCTCCTCTCCAGGGAGACTCAGTCCAGTGTATGACAATGTCTCAGGCATGTCCATGGCCCCTAATGCAGCACAGACGGGCAGGGTGAAGTTCACTACGCCAATGTCCACCTCTATTGCTCCAATAACCAGGAAGTGCCTCTGTACTCCCCTGTCCAACTGCCTCAACCCCAGAAAGAGGATGAGGATTTCCAGTATGATGCTATGAAATTCAACCGCCCCAGGGCTGCCACTCGGTGAGCAAGTCCAGCCATTACAACATCTCAGAGAATTTTTAAATGAAATGGTACTTGTGCTTGACAATTAGGAATGCATACAACACTTGTATGTTAAGCAGACCAGCAGTTGTTTGGTTTAAATGTATTAACATCTACATGATGACTTAAAATGAGACCCCAGAAGTGAAGATTGATGATGACATGTTGCGTCTCCTTTCATAACAGACCTCAGGCACAAGAAGCTGAGGAGGAGCCCTCTGTGCTCTATAGCACAGTCAACAAACCCAGAACCAAGAAGACTACAACCAGACCTGAATAGAAGATGATCTTGTTTGCATCCCAAATGGTACCTTGTTCCCTCTAGTGCATTATGTAGGGAATAGGGTTCCATTATGGATGCACTCTGAACACCAGAAGACCTGAACATAAGATGACTCTGCCTGGGATTCAATCAAAGTTGCATTATGGTGCGGTGTTGAATTTTAAAGGCAATAACACTTAAGCTGGCATTCGCAGCATTTACCGTGAATGTGATTGTAATCAGGGAAATTGTCTTTAAAAGCTGTGTTGTCGGCAGCATAGAAGTAAAAGTCTTCATATTTTTATTCTTACTTTTTATTATTACCACTAATATAATATATTTAATAAAATATTAATATAATATACTATAGTATATAGGGTTTAATATAGTATACTATAGGGTTTAATTTAGGGTCTAATATTTTTTTAATACATTTTTTTAGTCATTTAGCAGATGCTCTTATCCAGAGCAACTTACAGTTAGTGAGTGCATACGTTTTTATTCATACTGGTCCCCCGTGGGAATCGAACCCACAACCCTGGCGTTGCAAGCGTCATGCTCTACCAACTGAGCTACATGGGACCATACTATAGGGTTTAATATACAGTGGGGAAAAAAGTACTTATTTTCCACCATAATTTGCAAATAAATTCATTAAAATTCCTACAATGTGATTTTCTGGATTTTTTTTCTCATTTTGTCTGTCATAGTTGACGTGTACCTATGATGAAAATTACAGGCCTCTCTCACCTTTTTAAGTGGGAGAACTTGCACAATTGGTGGCTGACTAAATCCTTTTTTCCCCACTGTACACTGCTCAAAAAAATAAAGGGAACACTAAAATAACACATCCTAGATCTGAATGAATGAAATAATCTTATTAAATACTTTTTTCTTTACATAGTTGAATGTGCTGACAACAAAATCACACAAAAATTATCAATGGAAATCAAATTTATCAACCCATGGAGGTCTGGATTTGGAGTCACCCTCAAAATTAAAGTGGAAAACCACACTACAGGCTGATCCAACTTTGATGTAATGTCCTTAAAACAAGTCAAAATGAGGCTCAGTAGTGTGTGGCCTCCACGTGCCTGTATGACCTCCCTACAACGCCTGGGCATGCTCCTGATGAGGTGGCGGATGGTCTCCTGAGGGATCTCCTCCCAGACCTGGACTAAAGCATCCGCCAACTCCTGGACAGTCTGTGGTGCAACGTGGTGTTGGTGGATGGAGCGAGACATGATGTTCCAGATGTGCTCAATTGGATTCAGGTCTGGGGAATGGGCGGGCCAGTCCATAGCATCAATGCCTTCCTCTTGCAGGAACTGCTGACACACTCCAGCCAAATGAGGTCTAGCATTGTCTTGCATTAGGAGGAACCCAGGGCCAACCGCACCAGCATATGGTCTCACAAGGGGTCTGAGGATCTCATCTCGGTACCTAATGGCAGTCAGGCTACCTCTGGCGAGCACATGGAGGGCTGTGCGGCCCCCCAAAGAAATGCCACCCCACACCATGACTGACCCACCGCCAAACCGGTCATGCTGGAGGATGTTGCAGGCAGCAGAACGTTCTCCACGGTGTCTCCAGACTCTGTCACGTCTGTCACGTGCTCAGTGTGAACCTGCTTTCATCTGTGAAGAGCACAGGGTGCCAGTGGCGAATTTGCCAATCTTGGTGTTCTCTGGCAAATGCCAAACGTCCTGCACGGTGTTGGGCTGTAAGCACAACCCCCACCTGTGGACGTCGGGCCCTCATACCACCCTCATGGAGTCTGTTTCTGACCGTTTGAGCAGACACATGCACATTTGTGGCCTGCTGGAGGTCATTTTGTAGGGCTCTGGCAGTGCTCCTCCTGCTCCTCCTTGCACAAAGATGGGAGGTAGCAGTCCTGCTGCTGGGTTGTTGCCCTCCTACGGCCTCCTCCACGTCTCCTGATGTACTGGCCTGTCTCCTGGTAGCGCCTCCATGCTCTGGACACTACGCTGACAGACACAGCAAACCTTCTTGCCACAGCTCGCATTGATGTGCCATCCTGGATGAGCTGCACTACCTGAGCCACTTGTGTGGGTTGTAGACTCCGTCTCATGCTACCACTAGAGTGAAAGCACCGCCAGCATTCAAAAGTGACCAAAACATCAGCCAGGAAGCATAGGAACTGAGAAGTGGTCTGTGGTCACCACCTGCAAAACCAGTCCTTTATTGGGGGTGTCTTGCTAATTGCCTATAATTTCCACCTGTTGTCTATTCCATTTGCACAACAGCATGTGAAATGTATTGTCAATCAGTGTTGCTTCCTAAGTGGACAGTTTGATTTCACAGAAGTGTGATTGACTTGGAGTTACATTGTGTTGTTTAAGTGTTCCCTTTATTTTTTGAGCAGTGTAGTATACTATAGGGTCTACAGTAAGGTTTAATATAGTATACCATAGGGTCTACTATAGGGTTTAATATAGTATACTATAGAGCTTGGAACATTTCTACATGGGTTGCGGGCTCATGGCTTGAGACTGAGCTGTGGCTAAAAGCTTTGCTTTGTATATCTCAAAGGGAACAAGATAATTTTACAAACTGGTCATTGCGCTGGTTGTTTTTTAGCTCTGTGTGTGTTTTTAGCAAGAGGAAACTGTTGCCCATAATGTTGTAGAGTGTGATGGGTCATGGCAAAACAAACTGGGAAATAATTTCTGTAACTTCATGAATGTACAAGACTATAAACCCACACTTTTGTTCACGTCAGACACGATTCAGACTTGAGAACTTAACATCGACTTAAGTCCCAAAGTATTGCCTAATGTCCATGTTTTATTGACTTGTCCGTGTTAAGTCTGCATATCTGAAGTCTGAATCTGGCCTTCATACACATCTAGCAATTAAACATAGAAATTGTTTAGATTTTTTTGCAAAATGCAATATTTATCATGAGAATGATTTTGGGTGAAACTATCCCTTTTTAAACAAAAGTATATGCTGGGCTTGATTTCACTAAGTACGCTCCATGTATTAAATAACACAATATAATCAGCTTTATTTAATGAGGCCTAACAATAAATGTACACAATGATTTAAACATCACATCCATTCACCAGACTAGAATAGACCTACAAATAGTCTGTCTGAAATGGCATCCTACTCTCTATATAATGTTGGTTGACATTTGGGATGCAGCTATCTTCTCTAACAGTTAGAAGCCAAACAAATGATACCAGGAACTCCAAATGTCATCGTGTCACTCTTGTGGATTGCTGACGCAATGAAGTCACACAAATCATAATCGACATAGTCATGCATCGTGACAATTTCTTTTGACGGTTGAAGTGTTGTCGTGAAGTGTGCGTGGCAACACTACACTCTTACAAAAAAATGGTGCTATCTAGAACCTTAAAGGGTTCTTCGGCTTTCTCCATAGAAGAAACCTTTGAAGAACCCCTTTCGGTTTCAGGTAGAACCTCTTGGGTTCCATGTATAACCCAAAAGGGTTCTCCTATGGGGACTGCCAAAGAACCCTTTTTTCTAAGAGTGTACCCTGCATGTGTCACAGGTGTAACGAAGGTCGTATAATGAGTGACATCATCCTCGCCTCCATGGCGGCTACACTGTCCTTCCTGGCAACGGCTCACAGTTCTGAGCACGGTCGCTAGGCGACGGTCCAGGGCGGAGAGGTGCAGCTCGGAGAGAGGCCATGGAGAATAGAGGATAATGGAAAAGAGAGTCCCTCATGACATCACAGACTGTACTGGAGCAGGGAGAGGAGACACAGACAGACGCAGGAGGGTGGAGCGACAAATCCTAGAGGGAGAAAGAGAGCGAGAGAGAAATGGAGTGGAAGTTGAGAAAGAAGAGGAATAAATTATATTTTACATTTATCATGTTCTTTCCTCTAGCTGCTATACATATGAGTATATATATTCATTATAACACAACTTAATCATGCACCCAGTGGTGACCCGTCATTCAGGGCAGGTGGGGCAGAGCCTGTTTTGAGCCCCACATTTTTAACCCCCCCCAAAAATAAACGTTTTATTTTTTTTTTGGGGGGGGGGGGGCTTGCCTGTTTTGCATGTTATTTTGGCATTAATACGTGTTAAATATCAGTTTGCAAACAATGTAAAATATATAATTGAGTTAATAAAGCTGCATACTAACATGGTCTCTTTTTTGTTTTCTTAAGTAAGGCAGTGCAGAAAATACGGAGTGTTGCGCCGTGATTGGCTCAGTGTTCTGTCACTCATGGGGACACTACATCACCGCCAAGTCTAAGCATAGACCTCAAATTCAAGCCCCTTGGGTGCTGCCATAGAGTTACATTAGAAGTGCCCATCCAAGAACGCTCAAGGTCATTGGCCACAGATAAAATGATGTCAAAACACGTTATATCTACAGTGGCTTTGATTGGACTGATCATGTCAACATCATACTTTCAAAATCTTAGCTAGCAGTCATCATCATGAATCAAGTCGACAATCTACTGGCAAATCCTTCTTAATCCTTGTCATAGAAAGAGAAATAATGAAGAGAAATTATAGATAAAACGTATCGGTGCTCATCGGCCATTGGACATAAACATTACACAAGTTGGAAGGAATCAGTGGCTAACTGCAAGCATTGCAAAGCAATCACTAACCTGCTATTCAGTGGAGTGGCTGTGTGGTCCCAAGTCTAAGATTAGAAACATTCAACATTGGCCATGCTGTCAATTAAGCATGATTTGTTGTCGCTCTCAAAACAACTTAACTCGGAACTGCAAAATCCCACGAAGGACCGCCGCGCCACCTTCCTGTTCAAGTGAGCAAAACACAACAAGGTGAGTCCAAAAATGTATTATATGCTGCTGCATAAATGATGTAATATGCCAGGGAGATATGTATGCTGTAGCTAAGAAAGTAATACTAAGTGTATGTTGTGTAGTAAGCTGTTAGTAGCCCATGTGCCTCACCCTAATAATTTGGTCTATTTTCACCTACTGATCTGACTTGGCGTGCCCATGTAGCCTATAACCTGTTTTTGGGAAATGTAATCAAATATTGTAAGAGCTTTCATTGTCTGCTTATATGCCCTCTTTATTTATCCTACGGTTCTGACTTTGTGTACAGGGAGAACACTGTAAGAACGGCCCATGTTCTGAATTCTGTCACTGTACATTTCAAAAGTGCTGAACAAATAGTTATATTGACTACGTCCATCCTAGCTCATTAATGTCTTAATCAAAATTACGGATTGCCTCTTATCCGCTTGTCGTCCCCCTTATGCCATATTTTGTACATCTCATTTGTCAGTAGAAACCACATTTGTATAAGCAAGTCAAGTCGGCCATATCAGCTATGTTTTTTTTAAGGCAGAAAATGAGGCTGAATGAACTGTTATCACTGCCAGACAAGGCTCCGTGATAGCCAGGTGTAGCAGTTGTAAGGTGTTGGGACTCTGCTGTTGGGACAGCTTTATGCAGGCCCTAACAGTTTGTGGGCACCGTTTGTCACAGGTATAGTGCAAATAATGTATTGTTTAGTGTTGTGTTGTGGCTTTGCTGACATGCATCCCACTTTGTTATTTATTTTGACCCCACCAAGATGTACATGTCACTGCATGCACCCATGTTTTACCTGCAGCACTGCTCCAGAGGTGTCAGGATAGAGGGTTAATCTTTAGAGTGGCCTCCAAACCTGTAGTCCGCACACAGACAGTGTCAATGCTAACGTTAGTTAGCTAGCATTCGAGGGCTGACTGTTCTCATATATTTGTGTAGTGTAAAAGTAAAATATTGGTAATTGGTGTAGTCTGACTACTGCAGTAGGCTACTGCTTGTCCATGTGGTAGCTAGCAGCAATACATCCAGACGAGAGAAACGTGAAAGCATCCAGGCAGCAGAGATGAGCTTGTCATTAGCTAGCTAACGTTAGCTATATTGTAGCTATAAAGCATTATGTTTACTGTTATTTTGAAATAACAACTTTATTTTATTGTATACAAGTTATATACATAGACAGAAGGGGGTTAGTTATAAATACAGTATATTTGGCTGTAGCTTATTTTAGAAGAAAGACTTACGTTTATTTTTGACCGTAGAATTACTTATTAATAAACGGATGCACCCGTTGTAAAGACTTGTATAAATAGCTCGTTGTCCTATCTGTACTGGTAGTGTACAGCAGCTGCCATTATAGCAGCAGCGAATAACCGGAACCAGTCATTCCCAGACACCCCCTCAGGAGAAATAGGCCTGTTGAGATACTCTCTCTTTGTGCATGTGTTCCAAATAGCTGTCAGGTTAAAGTAGACGATAGCAGACAACAGGATTCTTAGTGAAAGGGGGTGTTGTTGAACGTTTTCTTGACATTACTCGACTTTTATAGATCACGTAAAATGTTATCCAGGAACTTTCTGAAGTAAGATTAGGCTACATGAGACGTTTCTTTGTCCTAACTTAATTCAGTTTTGATGTTTGATTGCTCTAGTCTAGGGGCGCATCCGTTGCAGCCTTGAGAATGTCATTTTCTCTCGGCAACTACCTAGTCATTATCTGAACACTACAACAAAGTAGTCTAACTGTACTGTAGCCTACAACATTTAATGTCATACAAAGAAACAGTAGCTCCCACAATGGATCGGGTAAGTCTGGTTTTAACAGTATAGGCCTGCTGTGTTGTATAAAATGTCTAGGTCTAGTTTTCATCAAATTTGATCCTCCACATTCCTGTGTTCGGTTTAAACGGCTGCACAAAAAAAACCTGACGGTTGTTGGGATTTTTTTTCCTTCAACAAAGTAGCCTACTACTATATCATATTTAGGAATCTGTGACTCTGACCTTATTATCTCTCCTTTCTCCCAAAGTGTTCACATTCCTTCACTGATTTCGAACACATTATCCATTATTTGACCAGATACTCAAGTGGCCTCTCTAACGAAGAAAATAAATGTCTTCAAAAATGGAATGGGGAAGAGGCAAGATGAGCCAATGAGAGGGCAGATAATCGGGTTTCCACTAGTTACCACAGCCACGAATATATAGTATTTGTATTTATTTAGTGTTAGGCATGAAGTTAGAAGTTTGGTTAAGGTTATGGTTATAATCTAATTTTAGTAAAATAGATTGTAGTAATGGGCGTGGTTTATACCTTTGTTTGTGGTAACTAGTGACGACCAGGCACTACTCCCATATACGTGTTTTTTCTCCCTCAAAGTTGCCAGGATGTCAGGTGTCCTACTTTTACCAATACACTCCTAACAACCTAATCGTTACGAAATTTATGTTCGATCAAATAAGGCATAAACCAGATTTTGGGCCCAGTTATCCCTCTCGCTTTGCCTCTTAGTCGCTGTTTGAAAGGAAATGACTGGTATAAGAAATATGGTGGAAACTAGCCCATGCCTCCACCAATCCAATGCTCTTAGATTTGTGGGTTGTAGTGAACAATTGAACATTTCCGGAAAAATTAGATATTCGAGGGATGCACCCAAATCAGAGGTTTAGACTGAATTAATAAAATATTTGGTTTAGTGTTAATCTATGTAGAATACTTCTTGCCGCCAACAGGACAAAGCTAGCCCGTCCCCTCCACCCTCCAGGAGTCCCCAGGTCGACCGTCTCCCGGTACTTTACTGCTGGGTCTAGTCGACTGCAGGAAAACACCGGGGCAGAGTGGAACTGAGAGAGGAGAAGGAGAAGAGGAACATGGAGATTTGATTTCATTAAGTAAGAACCATGGTGTATGGATTAGACTACAGTCTGCATCTGTAACAATTCATTGATTCATTATATATTGATGAAAATATCTGGTCGTTCCACCCAATTTTGAGAAGTGTAACGTGGTAAAAAAGAAGAAAGATTTCACTTCATTTTAACATTCTGTCATAAAGAGCACATGTTCAACTAAATAAAAAAGCATTTTGCAAAAAAAATTTGGGATCAGTTTAAAACAAGTGTTCAGTTCATGTAACAGGGTTGACCTTAACATGAGGGGACAGGCGTAAATTAATAACTAATCACATGAAATAAATAATGTTTAGAAATGACTGTCAAAGTAACCAAATAACTAGGGCTTTACATGCACACTAATCATTTCATATTAAACTGATTATGGCAGTAGGCCGAGTATAGCATTAGTCATGTAAACACCTTACTCTGCTTATCTTAATTGCCGTGAGGTCATAACCGAAGTAAGCATACGCCTTAAAGACACCTGGTTTTCTGAGCAATGTTTAGAATTATTAGGACATGTAAACGCTTTAATCAGAGTTATAGCTGTGTATTTAATCTGTGCATGTGCTAGCACAAGCCGCGCAAGCTTCCTTCATTTGATCGAGTGCATAGAGTTTGGAAAAACTGAAAATATGCAGCTTCGAAATAGATTTCACATACAAACTTTATTTGTCCAAACTCAGAATTAAATATGCTTAAAAAAAATACATGGTGGCTGTGGTAGAACGTTTATTTTGATTGGCAATTTTTTGCATTTATCAAAGTCCCATCAGGTAGCCTGATTTCAGATGTGTCCATGTAAACAGGATTATTAGGAAAATTGTTCTTCATTCAAAGCATGTCAACGTTTAAATCAAATTCTTATACCAATTGACTATTTAAATTAATCGTATTATTATGCACTTGTAACCGTACTCAATGATGGTAAAACTTGGAGAAATGATTGCATTATGTAGGTTAAAATCTTTCTAGAAGTTACACAGGCTTGATGGAGGGACTTTTCAAAATGCAGAATTGTCACATTAGCAAGTCTTTATTCATATAAAAAATCGTATTAATTGAATTCTCCATGTGTTCTGTATTAAAGGGCACTTTATTTAATATAACAGAGATTTCAAATTGAATATTGGTGCACAATTTCTACTGAAAGAATATCAAAGGGATGCAAAAGGCATTCATTTTGTGGAATGACCCATCTGTTTATGGACCCATGTTTGCAAAACCTAACTATTCAATGTCTTTGGTTCATAGGGGACAGCCTTAATCGTTGCCCTCTCAGTGGCAGGGGCTTATCATCTGGTGAGCTTCAACAACATCACGATGCTGACAAGACAGAGAACAGTCTCTCCAGATCAGAACACCTCAAGAAACATCAGCAGAGACGTAAAGGGAAGAAACCTCACCACTGCTGCTCTGACTGTGGGAAGAGTTTTGCTAAGCAGAAGGAATTGATAGTTCACCAGCGGATTCACACCGGAGAGAAACCGTACCACTGCTCTCCGCGTGGGAATCGTTTCGCTGCATCTAAAACCTTAAAATCTCGCCAGATAATTCATACAGGGGAGAGGCCTTACCCCTGCTTTGATTGTGGGAAATGCTTCAATCAATCAGGAGCCAAGACTACACACAAATGCATACACACAGGAGAGAAGCCTTATAGCTGTGATCACTGTGGGAAGAGTTTCAGGATGTCAGGACACCTGACTACACACCAACGAATACACACAAGAGAGAAGCCTTATAGCTGTGATCAGTGTGGGATGAGTTTCAGGAGGTCAGGACACCTGACTACACACCAACGCATACACACAGGAGAGAAGCCTTATGGCTGTGATCAGTGTGGGAAGAGCTTCAGGAAGTCAGGACACCTGACTACACACCAACGCATACACACAGGAGAGAAGCCTTATAGCTGTGATCAGTGTGGGAAGAGCTTCAATCAATCAGGAGCCCTGACTACACACCAACGCATACACACAGGAGAGAAGCCTTATAGCTGTGATCAGTGTGGGAAGAGTTTTGCTCGAGATTCCACGCTGACTGCACACCAACGCATACACACAGGAGAGAAGCCTTATAGCTGTGATCAGTGTGGGACGAGTTTCAGGAAGTCAGGAAACCTGACTACACACCAACGCATACACACAGGAGAGAAGCCTTATAGCTGTGGTCAGTGTGGGATGAGCTTCAATCATTCAGGATCCCTGATTACACACCAACGCATACACACAGGAGAGAAGAAGCCTTATAGCTGTGATCAGTGTGGGAAGAGCTTCAATCAATCAGGACACCTTACTACACACCAGCGCATACACACAGGAGAGAAGCCTTATAGCTGTGATCAGTGTGGGAAGAGCTTCAATCATTCAGGAGACCTGATTATACACCAGCGCATACACACAGGAGAGAAGCCTTATAGCTGTGATCAGTGTGGGAAGAGCTTCAGTCAGTCAGTGTCCCTGATTACACACCAACGTATACACACAGGAGAGAAGCCTTATAGTTGTGATCAGTGTGGGAAGAGCTTCAGGAAGTCAGGAGCCCTGAGCACACACCAACGTATACACACAGGAGAGAAGCCTTATAGCTGTGATCAGTGTGGGAAGAGCTTCAGTCAATCAGTGTCCCTGATTACACACCAACGTATACACACAGGAGAGAAGCCTTATAGTTGTGATCAGTGTGGGAAGAGCTTCAGGAATTCAGGAGCCCTGAGCACACACCAACGTATACACACAGGAGAGAAGCCTTATAGTTGTGATCAGTGTGGGAAGAGCTTCAGGAAGTCAGGAGCCCTGAGCACACACCAACGCATACACACAGCCTGATATACACCAGCTCTCACACACTGGAGAGAAACCGTTCTCCTGTCAATGTGGAAAGAGCTTTGCTCATTCAGGGTCACTGAAAAAACACCAGAAAGCACAAACATGTTTTCTTTCATCTCCCTCCTCTCCGGCAACGGTTCAAGAACCCTAAATAAAGTTTCAATAGAAAACATATTTTAAAGAGTCATCCATCTCCCATTCTCTAACAGTTTACTGAGTTTGATTACCATGGTAACCTGTGTAGCATAATATGCATTTGGGGGGGGTTGGGGTGTTCAGAGCTGTATCTTATTTCTTGAACTCCTATTATCCATTAAGTAATTGTATAATGTAGAATAATTTTTCAACAATACTAAGTGTGTATTCATGCATTCAATTGATCAATAAATTAAATCAATTTTCTGCTCAACAACCTCTGCTTATCACAATTATATATTTTTAAAATCTATTATAACAATCATTTTTTTATAAGGAGCATAGGCCTCTTGTATAATTTGTTTGCTCCTAAAAGATGTTCACATATTTATCGTAAATCCCTTCACCAGGTTTTAGTGCAGCTGATTGTACATACAGAAGTACAGAAGCCAATAGCCTATTAGTGTGGTCAAATTATGTTGTTGCATTTATTTTAAAGGATTTTAATAGTGCTATCTTTCAACTTTCCTTATTGTATATTAAGTGTGCTCCAAAAGATGTTCACACATTTTTATTATGAAGCGAATTATGTGTTGGTTGTTAGGAAGAGGCATCATGGGGGCAGGAAGCCAGCTCTGCCCATCAGTACTTATAGGTCATGTCAACCACAGACCTCACACTCTTCTGTTTTCTCACAGCCAGTAAGGTCTCCTACCAAACTTCTCTCTCTTCACTCTGGAAATACACTTGATAATATGTTATACCTTAACATTCTGCTTTTTATTGGTGATTTGTTACCCAGTCTATTTACATTGACACCCCCCCTTCCCCTCTTGGTGTTTACACTGCTGCTACTCGCTGTTTATTATCTATGCATAGTCACTTTACCCCTACCTACATGTACAAATTACCTTGACTAACCTGTACCCCCGCACAGTGACTCGGTACCTGTACCCCTGTATATAGCCTCGTTATTTTAATGTGTTACTTTTTATTTGGTACTTCAGTTTATTTAGTAAGTATTTTCTTCACTCAATTTCTTGAACTGCAGTGTTGGTTAAGGGCTTGTAAGTAAGCATTTCACGTTAAGGTCTACACCTGTTGTATTCGGCGCATGTGACAAATAACATTTTATTTTATTTGATATATTTAGTGTTTTCCTTGCACTGCCAGTCAGTTGACTTATCCTACAAGACTTCCCCCCTTCACTTCACTCTGTAAGTAAGGTTGACGACATCTTGAAATATATTTTTTGCTGATTTGTTTAGTCATAAACCATATTATTCTAGGTATGACAGCCCCATGTTTCAATTCTATAGTCAGGGTAAAACATTTTTTGACCAATAAAGGAATAGTAATGTTGTGTGCTAGGTATCGTAATTTTAAAAAAAATCTGTGAAAGAGGGACAGGGCGTGGCATTAACCTGTAGCACCACCTGTACTCTGACTGACAACCCCAACACCACCTACATCTGGTACAAGAACGGACAACGTTTTACCAACTCAAAGACTTAGTATAACTACCTGATCCTAGACCCAGTCAGCAGTGAGGATGCAGGCAGCTACTCCTGTGCTGTAGAAAGACCTGAATATCTCCACTCTCCTAGACAGGTGAGTTTGCTGGAATCAGTTGACTGAGAACTGCAGTGGTCTGTAGCACCACCTGTACTCTGACTGACAACCCCAACTCCACCTACATCTGGTAGATGGACTTAATGACTGTGGTATTACTTTATTTGACTCTCTCCCATTAGGGAGACTTGAGTCCTGTGTATAACAACATCTGTGTAGCCTGGTGAAAGTAAACCCAGCACAGGACACAAAACTAATTTGGGGTTGTTTATTCTGTCAAAGCTTACATTTAAAGAAAGGATGATGTAAGGTGGAAATCACCACAAGGTGAAGTCACCATGAAGTAAAGTTCAGTCTAAATCACCATCAAGTGAAATAAATCTGTTAGTAAAGTGCATAAAAACAATATGAGTACAATAAGTACAAAGTGAAATGCATAAACGGCAGTGGCTCTGCTTTCTACAACAAAAATACAAGAAAATACAAAGACCACAATGTTCAGTTAGAATAGACTTTCTAACGTTTCAAATGTCTGAGTACAAGATGTCCATCAACAAAATGACATTGTGCATGAAAAACAAAAATCCATTGTCATTAAATACAATATGAATACTTACAAACACACTGTCCACGTGGGCGGCAGGTGCTTAGTGGGTAAGAGCGTTGTGCCAGTAACCGAAAGGTCGCTGGTTCTAATCCCCGAGCCGACTAGGTGAAAAATCTGTCGATGTGCCCTTAAGCAAGGCACTTAACCCTAATTGCTCCTGTAAGTCGCTCTGGATAAGAGCGTCTGCTAAATGACTAAAATGTAAAATGTAAATGTATACCCAAAACCCACATGCAACAGTAGATCCTCATCTCACCCAGACCCCCATCTCTCCACAACGTGGTTCTGAGAGCACTGGTATTCAGCTAGCAAGAAGCTAACATCCTCATGTCAATCTTAAATTATCAACAGGATAACATGACCATCTGGCATAAATATTAAAAGACAAACTCTTATACATTGCAGATGATGCAAGATATGATATATTTCGGTACAACAGTAATTTATTATTTACCTAAAGTAATACATCTAAAGTAATATTTGACCCATAATGGATTACAACAGCTCTTTAATGTAGTTGCTTGCTCTCACTCTTACACAATGTGCAGGCTCAATCCCATAACACCTTCTACACATTATTTACTGATCTCTTAAATGGACATAAAAATAAAAATATTATTTAACCTTTATTTAACCAGGTAGGCCAGTTGAGAACAAGTTCTCATTTACAACTGCGACCTGGCCAAGATAAAGCAAAGCAGTGCGATAAAAAAACAACAACACAGAGTTACATATGGGATAAACAAAACGTACAGTCAATAACACAATAGAAAATCTATATACAGTGTGTGCAAATGTAGTAAGTTATGGAGGTAAGGCAATAAATAGGCCATAGTGCAAAATAATTACAATTTAGTATTAACACTGGAGTGATAGATGTGCAGATGATGTGCAAATAGAGATACTGGGGTGCAAATGAGCAAAATAAATAACAATATGGGGATGAGGTAGTTCGGTGGGCTAATTACAGATGGGCTGTGTACATGTGCAGTGATCGGTAAGGTGCTCTGACAACTGATGCTTAAAGTTAGTGAGGGAGATAAGTGTCTCCAGCTTCAGAGATTTTTGCAGTTCGTTCCAGTTATTAGCAGGAATGGCGGCCAAAGGAGGTGTTGGCTTTGGGGATGACCAGTGAGATATACCTGCTGGAGCGCAGACTACGGGTGGGTGTTGCTATTGTGACCAATGAGCTAAGATAATGCGGGGATTTGCCTAGCAGTGATTTATAGATGACCTGGAGCCAGTGGATAGAAATGAATACAGCAATGTGCGTTTACCACCTGGCTACATCAGGCCAAGACCCCTTCTGCAGCAAAGAGAGTGGACACAGGCGGACAGGATAATGTTCACTACACCGGCATCCACCACAGAAACCAGGAAGTGCCTGTCTGTTGCAAAATATACTTTTTGAGTCACATTGATGGTTGTTGTGTTGTTGAGATGCCAGTAGAGAGCGCTGTAGTACAGTACACTGGAAACACCAGGTTTTAGTGTAGCTGGTGAGACATACAGACATTTACATTTACATTTACGTCATTTAGCAGACGCTCTTATCCAGAGCGACTTACAGTTAGTGCATACATTTTTATTTTATTTTTTATACTGGCCCCCCGTGGGAATCGAACCCACAACCCTGGCGTTGCAAACGCCATGCTCTAACAACTGAGCTACCTCCCTGCCGGCCATTCCCTCCCCGCCGGCCATTCCCTCCCCTACCCTACCCTAGACGACGCCAAAGAGTTAGAAGACATATCCAAGAGATAGAAACGGATAAATGGAGACGGTGATGACCACGACGCCGCTGCACAGATATCCTCTACCCCTGTTCCTCTGAAAAGGGCAGTAGAAGCCGCTACTCTACGAGTGGAGTGGGCTCTTATACCCTGAGGCAATTGTTGCCCCGCTGCCTCATAAGCTGTCTCAATGCCTTCGCAAAGCCAATGAGACAAGCACTGTTTTGAAAGTGGTCTACCTAGTGCAGCCGCACCGTGACACACAAACAGCTGAGGCGATGACCTAATCGCTGCTGTGCGCTCAACGTAACACGCCAAAGCACGCACTGGGCACAGGCGATGGAGCCTTTCCTCACTCCTCTCCCCATGAGGAGGGGGAGAAAAAGCCCACAGCTCCATGGTCTGTGATCTATATGAGCTCTTAATAACCTTCGGCACAAATGCCGGGTTAGGACGTAACACCGCTCTGCTCAGATCGCCATTAATGGCAAGGCAGTCAGGTCTCATCGAAAGAGCACACAAATCACTAACACGCTTAGCCGTAGTCAAAGCGAGCAACAGTGCCGTCTTCATAGACAGCATCTTGAGGGGTATTTGATTCAATGGCTCGAACGGGGACTTACATAGCGCTTCGAGTACCAAAGTCAAATCCCACTGAGGAAGCGTGGCTCTAGGCATTGGCCTAAGCCGCCGCGTTCCCAATAAGAAGTGTCTCTGCCAAACCCCTCGTGACAAGCTGAAATCGCCGCTGCAAACACCTTAATGGTGGCGTGCGATCGCTGCTTATCAAACATAGACTGCAGGAAAGAGAGAACACTCTCAACCTGACAGCTTACATTCTCTGTGACGCACCACTGTGAAAAAACATACACCCTGGAAGTGGAACTGGCACGTGAACCCTGTATGGTCCTGATTACTGAATCAGATAACCCACAGCGCTCTAGCCTGTCCCTCTCAGGAGCCAAGCCTTCAGTGGTTGGCCGATTATGGGCAATTGCCCTATCGAGCACCCGGCCTGAAACAATGCGTTCCGTCGATGTGGAATTGGCCAAGGTGGCCCAACAATGGCTAACAGTGGGAGAATGCAGGACAGCGGAGGGAATGCATACAGAAGAACTCTCGGCCACGGGTGGTGCGCGAATGCGTCCCTTCCCAGTGGCGGTTCGTCCTGTTCCC
This sequence comes from Coregonus clupeaformis, assembly GCF_020615455.1. Classification (NCBI taxonomy): domain Eukaryota; kingdom Metazoa; phylum Chordata; class Actinopteri; order Salmoniformes; family Salmonidae; genus Coregonus; species Coregonus clupeaformis. Next base: position 196,741 of record NW_025533813.1, on the reverse strand, counting down.
TCAGAGAGAACCATAGGGGACAATGCGCGTTCACGCGTGACGCGAATAAATCCACCTCGGCTCTCCCGAACTGTTCCCAAATTTGGAGAACAATGTCCGGATGCAGACGCCACTCGTCATCTCGAGGACCCCCTCGAGACATGAGGTCTGCTCCTACATTCAAGTAGCCCGGAATGTGTGCTGCTCTCAATGAGCGAAGGTGCTCATGAGCCCACAGCCACAATTCCTCTGCCGACCGGTGGAGAGCAGGAGACCTGACTTCTCCCTGGCGATTTATGTGGGCTACTGTGGTCCAGTTGTCTGACCAGACCAACACATCGCGACCCCGAAGGGTAGATGCGAAGTGGGTCAGAACCAGTCGAACCGTTTCCAACTCCAAGAGGTTGATGTGGCGACTCGAAGGAGGCCACACACCTCCTATCGCTTGGGTCTGACATGTCCCTCCCCATCCCGTCAGAGCGGCATCTGTAAACACTGGAATGTAGGAGGACACTTTGCCTATCGGGACTCCGTGCGTGAGAATGCGCGGGTCTCTCCAATAGTTCAGATCTGCACTGAGCGAGAGAGGAACCACCACCAACCGATGATGTTGACGCACTGGGTCTAGTCTTAGTTGGGCGAACCATCGCTGCATCCTGCGCATGCGCAGGAGTCCCAGCGGAACCACGGAATGGGCTGATGACATGAGACCCAAGAGTGACATGACTGACAGCGCCATTACCGTGTGATTCGGATGACACTTTCTCAGGGCTAGCAACAAGGCTACCCTTCGAGGGTCCGAAATTCGAGCCCTCATCATTACAGTGTCTAGCTGTATCCCCAGGTAGACAATCTGATGACTGGGCCACGGCGCGCTCTTTTTCTAATTTACAGCGAACCCCAGACGTGTGAGATGAATCACTGTCTGTGTCGTGTGAGTGAACGCCAGCTCTGCTGACGGGGCGAGAACCAGTAGGTCGTCTAGGTAGGCTAGTAGCCTTATTCCCTGACGACGCAACGGTTCCAATGCCGCCTCCACACACTTGGAAAACGTGCGAGGTGCCAGGGCGTACCCGAATGGCATCCTCGTGTATTCGTACGCCACCCCTTGAAAAGGTGAATCGCAGAAACTTTCTGTGACGCGGTTGCACCGGCACATGAAAGTACTTGTCCTTTAGGTCTATGCTTGTTCAAAAGTCTCCTTTCTGGACACATTCCAGTAGACGTTTTGTCGTGAGCATTCGGAAGGGCCGTTTGGTTACGCTCTCGTTGAGAATGCGTGAATCCAATATCGGCCTCATTCCCCCTGTCTTTTTGGGCACCAGGAAGTAGGGCGAATATAGCCCTTTGTTCCTTTGCTCCTGGGGAACTACTGTGACCACCTCCTTCACCAAAGGTTACGTAATCTCTGACACCAGAGCGGCCACGTTTTTGGGCGTTTTCATCACAGTCTCCACCACTCCCCTGAATGGGGGCGGGGTCCGATGGAATTGGATGGCATAACCCAACGTCTGGTGTAGCCAGCGTGAGAGGGTACAGCTTCGCCGCCACTCCCAGCAATGCAGAGAAAGCGTGAGCGCGAAGCTGTGGTACATTCAGTAGGAAGGACCTGTATTCCTCGATGGCCCTTGCCGCCGCTGTTCCCCAGCACTGAGGTGGTGGAACAGCCCAAGGCGGGCCTCCCGTGAAAGGGAGAGGAAACATCAGCGCGTTCTGAGAGAAACGGGGGCGCCAATACGTTGGTTAAACCCGTAACCGTAGTATTCCGGCCCTCCGTGAACGCAGCGCGGGTCTGAACTGCACTGACCGAGGCTATAGCCTGCGACAGAGCACCATCCCCAGAAAGCGATTGCGTCATCATTCCAGAATCTGGCTGTGACTGCAGTTCGCTATGAGTGCCCTTCACTACAGTACTCCTAGGAGTCTGTAATGTGAGGTCTCAATGAGGTAACCCAAGGCGGCGCCTTGATACCTTCTTAACATTCACCTTCTGTGTGTGCTCAGCTCTGCACCCTTGGTGGGCTGAACTACACTCAGCGTGGTGAGCATCAGCGCGTTCTGAGAGAAACGGGGGCGCCGATACGTTGGTTACGCCCGTAACCGTAGTATTCCGGCCCTCCGTGAACACAGCATGGGTCTGAACTGCACTGGCCTTAGTCTGAGCCATCCCCGAATGGCGGTTGCGTCATACTGTCATTATCTGACTGAGGCTGCAGCCTGCTATGTGAGACACTCCTGAGCGGCACTCAGAGTGGTAAGAGAGAGAGAGTGAGGTAGGGCGAACGCTCTCGGATGTATTATGGAAAAGGGGCTCTTTTTTGACAAAGTCAGGTGGAGCCAACTCTTTATTACATATCACATCAACAACAACATTTTCACCCATCCCCTCAACCGAAGGGTGGGGGGGAATAGCGGGCACGTTCCACACTGTCGTTGCGCCGTCTTCTATCCACTCCCCCACGTCCCGTCATGTGCGCCGTCTCTTGTGGCCATCCTTAGGCTGCCAGGTCGGCGTCTTGACAACCTCCCTTGCCGACTGCGTCATCGGGGCCACCGTGGCTGCTGGGGGGGCGGGGCCCGCTCTCCTGCTGCCTGTAGCCGCCGTCTGGCGCCAGACACGTAGTAGACCCTTGTCTACTCTGGCGGTGGAGGTGGACGGCTTCTGGGGCGCAGGGCCTAACCTCCCTGCCAGTGGCAGGTGTCTGGCCAGCTGCTTCCTCTCCTCGTCGCATTTTGAAAATGCTCCGTCGCCTCCTTGACGGCGACTCCGAAGAGTCCGTCGTCAGCGAGGGGGGCATTCAAAAGCGACGTCCTGTTTGCTTCCTTCATGGTCGTCAATGACAACCAGAGGTGTCGTTCCGCAACCACCGAAGTGGCCATGGACCTCCCCACGCAGACAGCCGAAGCCTGAGTTAGGTGGAGAATAGCGCCAGAAATTCTGGACGCCTCCTCCACCTCCTCCCAGTCCAGCTCGGTCTTACCCGTGGTTAAACGGGACAGAGCGGCCGCTAGGGGGGCAATATTATTAGCTGCTGCTACAGCTTGGGCTCCCAACGTAAAAGACTTCTCTAACAGCTGCGCTGTGAGACGGTCCTTCTGCGTCGGGCAAAGGTGGCTTTCTTAGAAGAGGGCCAGGGACTCGAACCCGGTACGAGAGACGGTGAATGGGAGGTACGATTAGGCCGGCGAACGCGCCGCCAAAGGTGCCTCCCATGAGCCCTCAACGTATTTTGCCAGTGAGGGCATTGCTGGAGCCAATGGCTCTGCCGCTCTCCTTGGCCGGGAATAGGGGCCGCCCTCCATCATATCCACCTCCGGTGCAGAGGGAATAGGGGGCAGCGCTATTTCCAAACATCGGGCAGCCCTCTCAATGAGTCCGGGAAAATCCGAACGCAGAGGCTGCAGCGAAGGACAGGGCTTCTGATCTCTCAGAGCCCGTGTCGTCATCGCCTAGGGAACTGCAAGCCCTCTCACTCTCCCAGGGAAAGGGGGGCTTGAACGTGTGGGTCAGAGGGTCGTATTGTTCCATCGGAATATCCGCCTCCTCCCCATAATCTCCTGAGTCGGCGCCATCTGATGATGCCTCTGAAGCAGAGGCTAGCACCGACAGCACGTCCTCTAGAGGAAAATCCTCCCTAAAAAACAGCCAGCGCTGCTTCCTCTCCTTTAAAGAAAGGAGGGCGCAGGAGGCGCAATTAGGGGGATTGCTGATGCCCTCCTTGGCGTGCTGTGAACCCAAACACACGAAACATAAGTCGTGGGAGTCCACAGCCTCCATGGAGAAGCATCGGCATTGAGCTCTGAAAATAGCTTTTGTGGGTGGAAAATCTCCTGGTGTGCTCATTGTAGGACGACGTCGATGAACTGGAAATCTACGACGTTTCGTCTCTTCGTGGCTTCTTCAGTCCAGTCCAGTCACTGAAGATAAAGGGAGGGCTGATTGAGGGGAGGCATTCCCTCTTATAGGGACACCTGTACTCCTATTGGCTGCAGGTGTGTGCATAATTTTGTCTCAGGCTGATGCTGCCTTAGGACAGTGGGTAAACCAATAGGAGCAGAGCTCCCCTATGGGGCGGAGCTCCACGATATAGAACCCATATTTATGTTTATTTATTTTCCCTTTTGTGCTTTAACCATTTGCACATCGTTACAACACTGTATATATACATATGACATTTGAAATATCTTTAATCTTTTTGAACTTTTGTGAGTGTTTACTGTTAATTTTTGTTGTTTATTTCACTTTAGTTAATTATCTATTTCACTTGCTTTGGCAATGTTAACATATGTTTCCCATGCCAATAAAGCCCCTTGAATTTAATTGAGAGAGAGAGAGAGTTGTAAGATGGTAATTCAAAACGTAATTTCCAAAACGGTGACAAATACTGACATTTAATCAATTACAAATTACATGACCCTCCCCTGGAATAAAAAAAAAACTAAACTCTCCCCCTGACTGAATTTGAAAAAGCATGACGCAATCCCCCGGGAAATACAGTAATTGCGTTAATTTCTGCCTGGCCCTAAAGAATCATGTATTTATACTATAGTCCAGCTGGGGGCAGTAAAGCAAGATATTGGATGCCAACCACCATTAATGTCCACTGAAGAAGAAGAAGAAGGAGACGAGTTTGTCATTGCAAATATTTTCCGATATGTGAGATAATTTACTTGTTCTCTGTAATATCGTATAGCTTTGGAATCGTGACATTATCTAGTGTGGAGGAAAAGATGCAGGTTTCTAGACTCATACCCAGACTCTGAGAAGGGATTGCGTGACGATTCGTTTGGCACCCGCGTGACCCAACATGACAACGTGAACGCGAATGTCCGACAGTCTACTGGGTGAGGCGTTATACGTTCCTCCATTCATTGCCGAATGAGATTCCTAGATCCTCCTTTCTCTAATATCTCTGCAATGAGCTCTTAAATCGAGATAGCTGTGTATTTTGCTACTGCATGGCCAGTGTGAGCCAGAATGTCTGATGAAAAAACGCTGAAGAAAATGTGGATTCCCCAATGGATCCGGTAAGTCTGGTTTCCTTCTAACAGTATAGGCCTGCTGTATAAAATGTCTATGCCTAGTTTTTCTCATATTTGAACCTCCACATTCCTCTGTTCCGTGTTAATGGCTGGACAAAAAAAATAAAAAGACTGTAAAACTTGGGATTTGTTTTCCTTCAGCAAGGTAACCTACTACTATATCATGCGTAGGAATCTGTGTCTAGAACTTAATGCTCTCTCCTTCCTCCCAAAGTGTTCACTTGTTCACCTCCACTGATTTGAAAATCAGATTATCCTTTATATGACCAGATACTCGGAAGTGGCCACTCACAATGAAAATACATCTTCTGTGGGGTTTATCGGCGGTTGTCATCCAACGTTATGGTGCATTATGCCACCTACTGTACTGGAGTGTGGGCCAGCGACAGGGATCGAGGAACAAAATCCTATATGACATCCCCGTTTCTCTTTAAAAATATAAATATTTGAGACTGTATGTAACGATGTTCTACTCAGTATGCTCATCAAACTCAATTCCTGTACCCCCTTCTCCCTCATACTGTATCAGTCTCTCTCTTTCCCTATCATACTGCCCACACTGTATCAGTACATGCTCCACTGTCTCTGTTTCCTGGCAGTAATCACACATTCCTGTTGGATGATTTCCTATCACATTTAATGACTTATTCAGCTGGCTGTGTCCCACCCTTAGCCTTGTAAGGATGGCCTTCTCTCTTCTGTCCATTCCTACCATCCTCCCCAACTTTACTCTGTACCTGGAATAGGGGCGGCAGGTAGCCTAGCGGTTTAGAGCGTTGGGCCAGTAACCCGAGCCGACTAGGTGAAAAATCTATCAATGTGCCTTTGAGTAACTTAACCCTAATTGCTCCCGTAAGTCGCTCTAGATAACATTGCCTGCTAAATGACTAAAATGTAAACAATGAATAGATGCCTGCCCTTAGTGTCACTTTCACTGTTCCTGCCATCTCTGCACCACCGCTGCCCATATCATTCCCTTAGTCTCTGCCTTGCTCATTGGCACCTCTACCTCCTGTATCCTAAGGGCCTGTTTAGCTAGCATATCTACTTCCTCATTCCCTTTCACCCCCACATGGGCCGGGACCCAAGCAAAGCTTATATGGACACCCAGCTGTCTCATCTGGGCATGAATTTAAATTCCCTCATATAGCAGGCCTTGTCTGCTATGTGAGCTAAATGATTGCAGGCTTATCAACACAGTACATGAGTCAGAACATATACAGTGGGGAGAACAAGTATTTGATACACTGACGATTTGGCAGGTTTTCCTACTTACAAAGCATGTAGAGGTCTGTAATTTTTATAAAAAAATCCAGAAAATCACATTGTATGATTTTTAAGTAATTGATTTTCATTTTATTGCATGACATACAGTGGGGAAAAAAAGTATTTAGTCAGCCACCAATTTTTCAAGTTCTCCCACTTAAAAAGATGAGAGGCCTGTAATTTATCATAGGTACACGTCAACTATGACAGACAAAATGAGAATTTTTTTTCCAGAAAATCACATTGTAAGATTTTTAATGAATTTATTTGCAAATTATGGTGGAAAATAAGTATTTGGTCTGTTACGAACCCCGTGGCTTTAAACGTCTAGGGTGGATGGACATGAGACCCGTAACATAATTCATGCGAATTAGAAGCGTGACATGGAACAGTGAAAACTAAAACTACACGACAACCATAAACTACCGTCAAACATAAAAGGTTTATTTTTGAACACACGGTAAAGGTTTGGGAAAAAGGGCTGAGCAGGACCCAAGAAATGAAACAATAGTGTAAAAAAAAACTAAACTGATCTTGCCTGCCTCAAGAACCGCTAAGCTACTGCTAATCATACAAAAATACAGTGGGTGGTCCGCTCAGGTCTAACTAGTGTTTTTAGACAGTTTTCTTCCTACGGGTAATGTACACCCAAGGGCAACTTGCTTAAATTCCCCTTTTCCCAGAAACAAAGTTACCAAACAGAGTAACCAGCAAATGAGTGAGTACACAAAACACCACAGTATCCATACTCACATAAGGAAATAGTCTCTCCTAACAAACACAACTGACCGGCTTTTAAACAATGGGATGTGTGATTGAAAAACCAGAAACAGGTGGTGCAATGCAGAGGAATGTTCACTGATTGGTCCACCTTAGCAATCAGCAGACACCCCAACGACCACCAATCAGGAACATACAGGACACCTGTGATTAGGGCAGAAGGAGAGGAAAAACACAAAAACTGCAGATTCAAATTGCAGATTTACCTATTGCAGATTCAGTCTTCCCAGCCTGGTGCAGGTCTACAATTTTGTTTCTGGTGTCCTTTGACAGCTCTTTGGTCTTGGCCATAGTGGAGTTTGGAGTGTGACTGTTTGAGGTTGTGGACAGGTGTCTTTTATACTGATTACAAGTTCAAACAGGTGCCATTAATACAGGTAACGAGTGGAGGACAGAGGAGCCTCTTAAAGAAGAAGTTACAGGTCTGTGAGAGCCAGAAATCTTGCTTGTTTGTAGGTGACCAAATACTTATTTTCCACCATCATTTGCAAATAAATTCATTAAAAATCCTACAATGTGATTTTCTGGATTTTTTTCTCTCAATTTGTCTGTCATAGTTGACGTGTACCTATGATGAAAATTACAGGCCTCTCTCATCTTTTTAAGTGGGAGAACTTGCACAATTGGTGGCTGACTAAATACTTTTTTACCCCACTGTAAGTATTTGATACATCAGAAAAGCAGAACTTAATATTTGGTACAGAAACCTTTGTTTGCAATTACAGAGATCATACGTTTCCTGTAGGTCTTGACCAGGTTTGCACACACTGTAGCAGGGATTTTGGCCCACTCCTCCATACAGACCTTCTCCAGATCCTTCAGGTTTCGGGGCTGTCGCTGGGCAATACGGACTTTCAGCTCCCTCCAAAGATTTTCTATTGGGTTCAGGTCTGGAGACTGGCTAGGCCACTCCAGGACCTTGAGATGCTTCTTACGGAGCCACTCCTTAGTTGCCCTGGCTGTGTGTTTCGGGTCGTTGTCATGCTGGAAGACCCAGCCACGACCCATCTTCAATGCTCTTACTGAGGGAAGGAGGTTGTTGGCCAAGATCTCGCGATACATGGCCCCATCCATCCTCCCCTCAATACGGTGCAGTCGTCCTGTCCTCTTTGCAGAAAAGCATCCCCAAAGAATGATGTTTCCACCTCCATGCTTCACGGTTGGGATGGTGTTCTTGGGGTTGTACTCATCCTTCTTCTTCCTCCAAACACGGCGAGTGGAGTTTAGACCAAAAAGCTATATTTTTGTCTCATCAGACCACATGACCTTCTCCCATTCCTCCTCTGGATCATCCAGATGGTCATTGGCAAACTTCAGACGGGCCTGGACATGCGCTGGCTTGAGCAGGGGGACCTTGCGTGCGCTGCAGGATTTTAATCCATGACGGCGTAGTGTGTTACAAATTGTTTTCTTTGAGACTGTGGTCCCAGCTCTTTTCAGGTCATTGACCAGGTCCTGCCGTGTAGTTCTGGGCTGATCCCTCACCTTCCTCATGATCATTGATGCCCCACGAGGTGAGATCTTGCATGGAGCCCCAGACCGAGGGTGATTGACCGTCATCTTGAACTTCTTCCATTTTCTAATAATTGCGCCAACAGTTGTTGCCTTCTCACCAAGCTGCTTGCCTATTGTCCTGTAGCCCATCACAGCCTTGTGCAGGTCTACAAATTTATCCCTTACACAGCTCTCTGGTCTTGGCCATTGTGGAGAGGTTGATTGAGTGTGTGGACAGGTGTCTTTTATACAGGTAACAAGTTCAAACACGTGCAGTTAATACAGGTAATGAGTGGAGAACAGGAGGGCTTCTTAAAGAAAAACTAACAGGTCTGTGAGAGCCGGAATTCTTACTGGTTGGTAGGTGATCAAATACTTATGTCATGCAATAAAATGCAAATTAATTACTTAAAAATTATACAATGTGATTTTCTGGATTTTTGTTTTAGATTCCGTCTCTCACAGTATGATAAAAATTACAGACCTCTACATGCTTTGTAAGTAGGAAAACCTGCAAAATCGGCAGTGTATCAAATACTTGTTCTCCCCACTGTAACTACTGTCTGGCTTGACTTCCTCCACCCACTGCAAGGCCAACAGTACGGCCATCAGCTCTTCCATGTACACAGACAGGTAGAATGTAATACGTCTCCTGACAGCCACCCCACTTTCCTGTTTAACAAAGGCTGATCCAGTCCGACCTGTCCATGGGTCTTTTGATCCATCTGTATATATGTCCAAAAAATACAGATTTACCATTTCCAGTCGTTTTTTTAAAGAAGTCGCATGGATCAACCCCCTCCCTGTCTTTCCGTACTCACTCTAGCACTTGTAAATCAACTACTGGAGGTGGGAATAGCCATGGTGGACTCACAGGGATAGGTACCGTGGGGCTAAAGTCCCTACCATACAATCCCATCTGCCTCGCCTGCTTATCACCCACCCATCCAAAGGTTTTATTCTGTCCATGTTCATGCTCCCAACTTTTCTGTAGAACCCTTTTTGTGGGGTGACACACCCCATGTTCCTGTAAGTTAACCCAATAATTATTTGCCAGCGATTGCCTTTTAATATGTAATGGCAATGAAAATAAATGTCTTCAAAAAAGGAAGGCAGTCGTTACCACAACCACAAAGTCAAAAATATAGATCGTAGAAATTCATGTAAACAGAAATGTGCTTTTTGGATTTTAATGTTAGGGTCAAGCATAAGGTTAGCAGTGTGGTCATAATATTAATTCAACAGTGACTCGCTCCATAGAGTACTGATATTTTTATTTTACCTTTATTTTAACTAGTCAAGTCAGTTAAGAACAAATTCTTATTTACAATGACGGCCTACACCGTCCAAACCCGGACGACGCTGGGCCAATTTTGCGCCGCCCTATGGGACTCCCAATCACAGCCGGTTGTGATACAGCCTGGAATCGAACCAGGGGGTCTGTAGTGACACCTCAAGCACTGAGATGCAGTGCCTTAGATCGCTGCGCCACTCGGGAGCCCGACTTTTGATACAGGATTTCTTAATGTCTGTAAAATCATGAGCTGTATGTGAGTGACAGAGGACAAGGACACGCCATGTGTTGTGTCGGTCACGGATGGGGGGCCAGAAGGTCGGTGTGCCAAGATAGATTGGGGGCCACTGTTGCTAATCTTAGGAGGAGTACGTGATGGAATGGCCTGGCTAGGATGCCACATGATACCATGTAGGGGGATCCTATTGTAGTAGGACACTCAATAATGGTTGGCAACTGTTGGACAGAAGTAGATTGGAGAGCATCATAAACTGAGGGATTTTCTATGGAAGTCATTCAGATGACAAGAGGCTACGCCCGTACCGCTTGTCATTGAATCCAGTACTGTAACAATCAAATAAACATGAATCAACTCTCCATCTAAAGTGTTCAACTATTCTCTTACATCCTGAAGTACTCGATACCAGAGAAACTCGTCATAACAAGTACAATCCAACTTCACACAGGAAGCGGAGCAGATCCTAATCCAGGCGTTTCTCATCTCCCGTCTGGACTTCTGCAACTCAGTATCATGTTATTAACATAAAAATATATATATTAAATGTTCTTATTACATGCTAGAACAAAACAAATATAGTGTTGAGTTTTTGCTCTCATCTGATTGGCAGGTAATCCATCAATCAACTACAAAGTAGCAGTAGGTGGGATCTCCACTCATAACAATAGTAACAATGCAAAACAAAACATTTTACAATAAGATTCACATGGATACATTAATTCATATCAAATCCTGGTCTCTTCTACATAATACAACTAATGAATATGCAATCAGCAATGTAAAACAAAACAAGACAACATGAAACCACATTCCAGATGTATGTTTTACAATGACATTTACATGCAAGCATTCGTTCCTTCTAACAAATCACCAATAAAATGTGGAATAGTAAGGTATAAGATATTATCAAGTGTATTTCCAGAGTGAAGAGAGAGAAGTTTGGAAGGAGACCTTAGTAGTCGTGAGAAAACAGAAGAGTGTGAGGTCTGTGGTTGACATGACCTATAAGTACTGATGGGCAGAGCTGGCTTCCTGCCCCCATGATGCCTCTTCCTAACAACCAACACATCCTTCGCTTCACAATGAAAATGTGTGAACATCTTGTTGGAGCACACTTAATATACAATAAGGAAAGTTGAAAGATATCCCAATTAATATATTTACAAATAAATGCAACATCATAATTTGACCACACTAATAGTCCTATGGCTTCTGTACTTCCGTATGTCCCATCAGCTACACTAAAACCTGGTGAAGGGATTTACAAGAAATATGTGAACATCTTTTAGGACCAAACTAATTATACAAGAGGCCTATGATCCTTATAAAAAATGTATTATTATTATAGATTTAAAAAAACATAACTAAAGTGATAAGCAGATGTTGTTGAGCAGATAATGGATTGAATTTATTGATCTGTTGAATACATGAATACACACCTAGTATTATTGAAACATTATACAATTATTTAATGGATAATAGGAGTTAATGAAATTAGATACAGCTCTGAACACCCCCACCCCACCACACACACACAGCACTCCTACTCCGAGATGCTTGATACATATAGATCCAGAGCTGCATATTATGCTACACAGGTTACCATGGTAATCAGACTTAGTAAACTGTTGGGAGATAGATGACTCTTTTCAAAATGTTTTCTTTTGAAAGTTTATTTAGGGATCTGGAACCGGTGCTTGAGAGGGGGGAGATGAAAGAATACAGGTTTGTGCTTTCTGGTGTTTTATCAGTGACCCTGAACGAGCAAAGCTCTTTCCACATAGACAGCTATAAGTCTTCTCTCCAGTGTGTATGCATTGGTGTGCTGTCAGGGTGGAATCTCGAGCAAAACTATTTCCACACTGAACACAGCTATAAGGGTTCTCACCTGTGGGTATACGTTGGTGTGTGGTCAGGTGTCCTGACTTCCTGAAGCTCTTCCCACACTGATCACAGCTATAAGTATTCTCTCCTGTGTATAAGTTGGTGTGTAGTCAGGTGTCCTGACCTCCTGAAGCTCTTCCCACACTGATCACAGCTATAAGGCTTCTCTCCTGTGTGTATGCGTTGGTGTGCAGTAAGGGCTCCTGATTGACTGAAGCTCTTCCCACAATTAAAGCAGGGGTAAGGCTTCTCCCCTGTATGAATTCTCTGAGAGTTAAGGTTTTAGGTGCAGCGGAACGCTTCCCACACAGAGAGCAGCAGTATGGTTTCTCTCCAGTGTGAATCCGCTGGTGAATTATCAATTCCTTCTGTTTAGCAAATCCCTTCCCACAGTCAAAGCAGCAGTGGTGAGGTTTCTTCCCTATATGTCTCTGCTGGTGTTTCTTGAGGTGTTCTGATCTGGGGAGACTCTTCTCTGTCTTGTCAGCATCATGTTGTTGTTGAGGCTCCCCAGATGATAAGCCCCTCTCACTGAGATAGCAACGGTTAGGGCTGTCCCCTGTGAAACAAAGATATTGAATAGCATGGACATCTGAAATCAGGCTACCTGATGGGACTTTGATAAATGCAGAACATTGACAATCAAAATAAACGTACTACCGCAGGGACCATGTTATTTGTAATGTCAATGATTATGTTATTTACTTTTAGTAACTCCATATACAGTTGAAGTCCTCTGGTCCTCTGTAGCTCAGCTGGTAGAAACGGCAAGGTAGTGGGTTTGATCCCCGGGACAACCCATACACAAAAAATATATAATTATGCACGCATGACTGTAAGTCGCTTTGGATAAAAGCGTCTGCTAAATGGCATATTATTTTTGAGAAGCATATTTAATTCAGAATTCGGACATATAAAGTTTGTATGTGAGAACTATTTCTAAGCTGCATACTTTCAGTTTTTCTGAACTCACTGCACTCGATCAAAAGAAGTTCGCTTGCGCCGCTAATGCTAGCACATGTACAGATTAAATACACCACTATAACTCTGATTAAAGAGTTTACATGTCCTAATCATTCTAAAGATTGCTCAGAAAAGCAGGTGTTTTTAACTGCTACTTGGATTGTCACCTTAAGCCAATTAAGATAAGCAGAGTAAGGTGTTTACATGACTAATGCCATACTCAGCCTACTGCCATAATCAGTTTAATGTCCAATTATGAGTGTGTATGTAAACATACTCATTGTAAAGCACTAGTTATTTTGTTGCTTTGACAAAGTCATTTCTGAACATTATTATGAATGTTATTAGTAATTCATTTACGTCTGTCCCTCATTTTAAGGTTGATATGATGAGTTTCTGTGGTATTAAGGAATTCAGGATGCACTAATATAACTAAACACTTAGATGGAGATTTGATACAAGGTATTTAATAATACGGTGCCGGATTCAACACAACAAGATACAAGTAAGTTGCGTCTTGCTGTCCGAATGATAGACCCAGAGATCTCTGTTTATATACTTGAGTGTAAACAAGTTCTAACAAACAGTTGCCAACCATCATTGGGTGTCACTCCCAACCCCGATGGTATCAGTTTGCACCCCAGTCAGGACATTCTATCACGTACTCATTCTAAGATTAACAGCAGTGGCCCCCCAGAATTCTTGGCACCCAGACTTACTGGCACGCATCAGTGACATAAATAAATGGAATGTACTCATCCTCAAATCCTATGTAACACGTAGTATCAAAGGTAAACTGTGATGGGAATGTTAAACCTTTATCATGCTTTTTCTTTAAACTTAATTGCTTCTGCCTTAATTCTGAGATGATTGATATAACTAGATCATATGAGATGGGATTGTGTGTGCAGGGGTATGGGCCTGTTTCTAACTGTTCTGTGGATGTGTAGCATAGGAACCTAGTTTTAGGGAAGTATGGACATGATGTCTGGGCGCACAGCCAAGAGCTGACAGGCGAGACCTATGCTTTCCTGCTAGTCAGAAGGGAAAGAACCGGTTCCTCTCAATCTACTGAAACCAGAGCAAAGTGTTAAATCCTGCGCTCTAATGATAAAGCTGTTGTCCTGGCTAAGGCCTGTTGCTGAGCAAAAGGTTCAAACTTGGTGTGTGTGGGTGTCAAGCCCCACATCATCTAGGCAGACAGCGAAAGACGCTTTCTTGCTCGGGTCAAGGGGCCATTAATCTACTATTGAGGAACTATGTCTGGGGAGATTTCCTGTTGTTTTGACAACCTTTTTCACAGTTAGTCTGCACCCCAGTTTCGTCTCATTGTCCAGCACATACACACACCAAGATCACAAGTTTTGTACATGCTTGCATAAGGTGACTTGCCTAGATAAGGTTTCTGTACTCCTCGTGTCATTCCAGCTCTCTGGCGTACACCTTAGAAGTGCATGTCCGACCAGCTCCATTATTGCAGTAATTAATTGGTAAATAAAGTATAATTGTTTGAAGAAATAAAAAAATCTCTCCTTAATGGGTAGAATTTCCACAACACAACCCTGTTACATGAACTGAACTCTCGTTTTAATGTGGTGAAACTAGGCCTTTAAAATATATACAGTGGGGGAAAAAAGTATTTAGTCAGCCACCAATTGTGCAAGTTCTCCCACTTAAAAAGATGTGAGAGGCCTGTAATTTTCATCATAGGTACACGTCAACTATGACAGACAAAATGAGAAAAAAAATCCAGAAAATCACATTGTAGGATTTTTATGAATTTATTTGCAAATTATGGTGGAAAATAAGTATTTGGTCAATAACAAAAGTTTCTCAATACTTTGTTATATACCCTTTGTTGGCAATGACACAGGTCAAACGTTTTCTGTAAGTCTTCACAAGGTTTTCACACACTGTTGCTGGTATTTTGGCCCATTCCTCCATGCAGATCTCCTCTAGAGCAGTGATGTTTTGGGGCTGTCGCTGGGCAACACAGACTTTCAACTCCCTCCAAAGATTTTCTATGGGGTTGAGATCTGGAGACTGGCTAGGCCACTCCAGGACCTTGAAATGGAATGTAATACGTCTCCTGACAGCCACCCCACTTTTCTGTTCAACAAAGGCTGATCCTGTCTTTGGGTCTTTTGATCCATCTGTATATATGGGCAATTTTTTTTGATTTTACAGTTTCCAGGCACCTTTTAAAGAACTCTCATGGATCAACACCATCCCTGTCGTTCCGTGCTCTCTCCAACACTTGTAAATCAACTACTGGAGGTGGGAGTAGCCATGGTGGACTCACAGGGATAGGTACCGTGGGGCTAAAGTCCCTGCCATACAATCCCATCTGCCTCGCCTGCTTATCACCCACCCATCTAAAGGTTTTATTCTGTCTACGTTCATGCTCCCAACTTTTCTGTAGAACCCCTTTTGTGGGGTGAGACAACCCATGTTCCAATAATTAATTGCTTTCTAATATGTAACGGCAATGAAATATATGTCTTAAAAAATGAAAGGCAGTTGGGAGGAGGCAAGATCAGGTGGGACCATTCTAGCCAATGAGAGGGCAGACACGCATGTGAACAACAGGCACAACGGTTTCCACTAGTTACCACAAACACAAAGTCAAAAATGTATATCGTAGAAATTCATGAAAACAAAAATGTGCTTTTTTTATTTTAAGTTAGGGTCAGGCATAAGGTTAGAACTGTGGTGTGTGGTTAAGGTTAGGTTTCAAATTACATTTTTTTTTGGGGGGGGGGTTAAGTTTCCAGCATGTCACGTGACCTACTTTTATCAGTACACTCATAACAACCTAATCATTATGAAACCTATATTCGATCAAATAAGCCACAAGTCGCCTCTTCCTCTCTGTTTTGAAAGGAAATGACTGGTATAAGAAATATGGTGGAAACTCTGACTAGCCCATGCCTCCACCAACCCAATGCTATTAGATTTGTGGGAAGTAGTGAACGATTGAACATTTTAGGAAAAATTTGATATTCTAGGGATGCACCCAAATCAATCAGAGGTGTAGACTAAATTAATCAAATATTTGGTTTAATGATAAACTGTTTAATGTTTATTGTGGCCAACAGGACAAAGGTAGCCCGTTCCCCTCCAACCTCCAGGAGTCCCCAGGTCAAACACCTCCCGGTACCACTTTACTGCTGGGTCTGGTCGACTGCAGGAAAACACCGGGGCAGAGTGGAAGTGAGAGAGGAGGAGGAGAAGAGAAGGAAGATGGAGATTTGATTTCATTAAGTAAGAACCATGGTGTGTAGATTACACTACAGTCTGCTTCTGTAACAATAGTGGAGGTGCATAAAGATGGCGGCCCGCATGTACTTACCACAAATTCCTAATTTTGCTAAATTCACTGTATTGTACATTGCTCTCCTTTACTGTTTTTTTGGTTTAGTCATTAGCACAGTAAACATGATCCCAATTTTAGCTTCAAGACAACAGCAGTTTGAAAAACCGAAAAAGTAGATTGTGTTGATTTATTGCCACATTGAACAATGTCGCGCACCGTAGTTTCAAAACTCGTGCTAAAACAATGACTTCATATCAGAAGTCTGCCATCTTTATGCGCTTTAGTCATTCATTGATTAATTACATTATAGGGTTTAATATACAGTGGGGAAAAAAAGTATTTAGTCAGCCACCCTAGTCATAGACTGTTCTCTCTGCTACCGCACGGCAAGCGGTACCGGAGTGCCAAGTCTAGGTCCAAAAGACTTCTCAACAGCTTCTACCCCCAAGCCATAAGACTCCTGAACAGCTAATCATGGCTACCCGGACTATTTGCACTGCCCCCCCACCCCATCCTTTTTACGCTGCTGCTACTCTGCTAAGTATTTATGCATAGTCACTTTAACTCTACCCACATGTACATACTACCTCAACTACCTCAACTAGCCGGTGCCCCCGCACATTGACTCTGCAACGGTACCCCCCTGTATATATAGCCTCCCTACTGTCACTTTATTTTTACTTCTGCTCTTTTTTTCTCAACACTTTTTTGTTGTTGTTTTATCCTTACTTTTTTTGTTTAAAATAAATGCACTGTTGGTTAAGGGCTGTAAGGAAGCATTTCACTGTAATGTCTGCACCTGTTGTATTCGGCGCATGTGACCAATAAAATTTGATTTGATTTGATTGTGTTGTTCTCCCACTTAAAAAGATGAGAGGCCTGTAATTTTCATCATAGGTACACGTCAACTATGACAGACAAAATGAGAAAAACAAATCCAGAAAATCACATTGTAGGATTTTTAATGAGCTTATTTGCAAATTATGGTCGAAAATAAGTATTTGGTCAATAACAAATGTTTCTCAATACTTTGTTATATACCCTTTGTTGGCAATGACACAGGTCAAATGTTTTCTGTAAGTCTTCACAAGGTTTTCACACACTGTTGCTGATATTTTGGCCCATTCCTCCATGCAGATCTCCTCTAGAGCAGTGATGTTTTGGGGCTGTCGCTGGGCAACACGGACTTTCAACTCCCTCCAAAGATGTTCTATTGGGTTGAGATCGGGAGACTGGCTAGGCCATTCCAGGACCTTGAAATGCTTCTTACGAAGCCACTCCTTCGTTGCCCGGGCGGTGTGTTTGGGATCATTGTCATGCTGAAAGACCCAGCCACGTTTCATCTTCAATGCCCTTGCTGATGGAAGGAGGTTTTCACTCAAAATCTCACGATACATGGTCCCATTCATTCTTTCCTTTACACGGATCAGTCGTCCTGGTCCCTTTGCAGAAAAACAGCCCCAAAGCATGATGTTTCCACCCCCATGCTTCACAGTAGGTATGGTGTTCTTTGGATGCAACTCAGCATTCTTTGTCCTCCAAACACGACGAGTTTAGTTTTTACCAAAAAGTTATATTTTGGTTTCATCTGACCATATGACATTCTCCCAATCCTCTTCTGGATCATCCAAATGCACTCTAGCAAACTTCAGACGGGCCTGGACATGTACTGGCTTAAGCAGGGGGACACGTCTGGCACTGCAGGATTTGAGTCCCTGGCGGCGTAGTGTGTTACTGATGGTAGGCTTTGTTACTTTGGTCCCAGCTCTCTGCAGGTCATTCACTAGGTCCCCCCGTGTGGTTCTGGGATTTTTGCTCACCGTTCTTGTGATCATTTTGACCCCCACAGGGTGAGATCTTAAGTGGAGCCCCAGATCGAGGGAGATTATCAGTGGTCTTGTATGTCTTCCATTTCCTAATATTTGCTCCAACAGTTGATTTCTTCAAACCAAGCTGCTTACCTATTGCAGATTCAGTCTTCCCAGCCTGGTGCAGGTCTACAATTTTGTTTCTGGTGTCCTTTGACAGCTCTTTGGTCTTGGCCATAGTGGAATTTGGAGTGTGACTGTTTGAGGTTGTGGACAGGTGTCTTTTATACTGATAACAAGTTCAAACAGGTGCCATTAATACAGGTAACGAGTGGAGGACAGAGGAGCCTCTTAAAGAAGAAGTTACAGGTCTGTGAGAGCCAGAAATCTTGCTTGTTTGTAGGTGACCAAATACTTATTTTCCACCATAATTTGCAAATAAATTCATAAAAAATCCTACAATGTGATTTTCTGCAAAAAAATTACAGGCCTCTCTCATCTTTTTAAGTGGGAGAACTTGCACAATTGGTGGCTGACTAAATACTTTTTTCCCCCACTGTATATATTGATGAAAATATCTGGGTCGTTCCACCCATTTTTTAAAGTGTAAAATGGTAAAAGAAATACAAATGTTGTTCACCTAATTAACATTTGGCCATAAATAGCACATGTTCAACTTCATAAACATGTTTTCCAATCTCAAGACATTGAATAAAACTATTACTATACTAAGTGCTATGTGCCAAATAAAGTGACATGGTTGAACGTAACAGGGGACTGCTGAAAACAACAAAGCCAGTGCATTACATGGGTGAAATAGTCCTTTAAATCAGCCATAAAACCGCTTGTGACAGAGGGAATGGAAGGTTGTTTTGAATGCAATCTTCCAAAAATGTTTTACTTGTTAAAACATTTCTAGATTGTCTATGTATGGGTGAAAGGGTTTACTTGCACAGTTTTCCACCACAAAACAGAATAAAATTGACAAAGATTAGGACCAGCTGACCTGCTTTTACTCTATGATTTGACTATTAGATGTTCAATGTTTATTTTGCAAACATATTTTTTAAGGAATAATTTCAACATATTAAAACGAGAGTTCAGTTCATGTAACGGGGTTGACCTTTAAAATGAGGGACAGATGTAAATTCATTATTAATCACATTCATAATAATCTTCAGAAATGACTGTCAAAGCAACAATGAGTATGTTTACATGCACACTCATAATTGGACATTAAACTAGTTATGGCAGTAGGCTGAGTATGTTATTAGTCATGTAAACACCTTACTCTGCTTATCTTAATTGGCTTAAGGTGACAATCCAAGCAACGCTGTTAAAAACACCTGGTTTTCTGAGCAATCTTTAGAATTATTAGGACACGTAAACGCCTTAATCAGATTCATGTAGGCATATTTAATCTGTGCATGTGCTAGCACGAGTGCAGTGAGTTTGGAAAAAGTGAAAGTATGCATCTTATAAATAGTTGACATGTCCGAATTCGGAAACAAATATGCTTCTCAAAAATAATGTGGTCGCTGTGGTAGTACGTTTATTTTGATTGGCAATTTTCAGCATTTATCAAAGTCCCATCAAGTAGCCTGATTTCAGATGTCCATGCTATTCATTATCTTTGTTTCACAGGGGACAGCCCTAACCATTGCTCTCTCAGTGGGAAGGGCTTATCATCTCGGGAGGCTCAACAACAACATGATTCTGACAAGACGTCTCTCCAGAAGAGTCACTCCAGATCAGAACGTCTCACTAAACACAAGCAGAGACGTATAGGGAAGAAACCTCCCCACCGCTGCTCTGGCTGTGGGAAGAGTTTTTCTAAACAGACGGAATTGATGATTCACGAGCGGATTCACACAGGAGAGAAGCCTTATAGCTGTGATCAGTGTGGGAAGAGCTTCAATCAATCAGGAGCCCTGAGAACACACCAACGCATACACACAGGAGAGAAGCCTTATCGCTGTGATCAGTGTGGGAAGAGCTTCAATTGTTCAGGATCCCTGACGACACACCAGCGCATACACACAGGAGAGAAGCCTTATAGCTGTGATCAGTGTGGGAAGAGCTTCCATCATTCAGGAAACCTGATTATACACCAACGCATACACACAGGAGAGAAGCCTTATAGCTGTGATCAGTGTGGGAAGAGCTTCAGGAACTCAGGACACCTGACTACACACCAACTCACACACACAGAAAATAAACCTTATAGCTGTGATCAGTGTGGGAAGAGCTTCAATCATTCAGGATCCCTGATTACACACCAACGCATACACACAGGAGAGAAGCCTTATAGCTGTGATCAGTGTGGGAAGAGCTTCAATCAATCAGGAGCCCTGAGAACACACCAACGCATACACACAGGAGAGAAGCCTTATCGCTGTGATCAGTGTGGGAAGAGCTTCAATTGTTCAGGATCCCTGACGACACACCAGCGCATACACACAGGAGAGAAGCCTTATAGCTGTGATCAGTGTGGGAAGAGCTTCCATCATTCAGGAAACCTGATTATACACCAACGCATACACACAGGAGAGAAGCCTTATAGCTGTGATCAGTGTGGGAAGAGCTTCAATCAATCAGGATCCCTGATTACACACCAGCGCATACACACAGGAGAGAAGCCTTATAGCTGTGATCAGTGTGGGAAGAGCTTCAACCATTCAGGATCCCTGATTACACACCAACGCATACACCCAGAAGAGAAGCCTTATAGCTGTGATCAGTGTGGAAAGAGCTTCACTCAATCAGGATCCCTGACTACACACCAACTCATTCACACAGGAGAGAAGCCTTATAGCTGTGATCAGTGTGGGAAGGGCTTCAGGAAATCAGGAAACCTGACTGTACACCAGCGCATACATACAGGAGAGAAGCCTTATAGCTGTGATCAGTGTGGGAAGAGCTTCAATCGTTCAGGAGACCTGACTACACACCAACGCATACACACAGGAGAGAAGCCGTATAGCTGTGATCATTGTGGGAAGAGCTTCAAACATTCAGGATCCCTGACTGCACACCAACGCATACACACAGGAGAGAAGCCTTATAGCTGTGTTCAGTGTGGGAAGAGCTTCAATCGTTCACTATCCCTGACTACACACCAACGCATACACACAGGAGAGAAGCCTTATAGCTGTGATCAGTGTGGGAAGAGCTTCAATCGTTCACTGTACCTGACTACACACCAACGCATACACACAGGAGAGAAGCCATATAACTGTGATCAGTGTGGGAAGAGCTTCAATCAATCAGGAGCCCTGACTATACACAAACGCATACACACAGGAGAGAAGCCTTATAGCTGTGATCAGTGTGGGAAGCGCTTCAATCATTCTGGATCCCTGACTACACACCAATACATACACACAGGAGAGAAGCCTTATAACTGTGATCAGTGTGGGAAGAGTTTCAATCAATCAGTACACCTGAATATACACCAATGCATACACACAGGAGAGAAGCCTTATAGCTGTGATCAGTGTGGGAAGAGCTTCAATCATTCAGGATCCCTGACTACACACCAACGCATACACACAGGAGAGAAGCCTTATAACTGTGATCAGTGTGGGAAGAGCTTCAGTCATTCAGGATCCCTGATTAAACACCAACGCATACACACAGGAGAGAAGCCTTATAGCTGTGTTCAGTGTGGGAAGAGCTTCAATCAATCAGGAGCCCTGACTATACACAAACGCATACACACAGGAGAGAAGCCTTATAGCTGTGATCAGTGTGGGAAGAGCTTCAATCGTTCAGGAGAACTGACTACACACCAACGCATACACACAGGAGAGAAGCCTTATAGCTGTGTTCAGTGTGGGAAGAGCTTCAATCATTCAGGATCCCTGACTGCACACCAACGCATACACACAGGAGAGAAGCCTTATAGCTGTGATCAGTGTGGGAAGAGTTTCAGGAATTCAGGAGACCTGACAACACACCAACATAGATGTGGATAGATTTCACCCTGACTACACACCAGCTCACACACACTGGAGAGAAACCTTACTCCTGTCTATGTGGAAAGATCTTTGCTCATTCAGGGTCACTGAAAAAACACCAGAAAGCACAAACATGTCATCTTTTATCACCCTCCTCTCCTGCACCGGTTCCAGATCCCTAAATAAAGTTTCAATAGAAAATGTAACAGTTTTCTAAGTCTGATTACCATGGTAACCTGTGTAGCATAATATGCAGCTCTGGATCCATTTGTATCAAGTGTCTCTTAGTAGGAGTGCTGTGTGTATGTGTGTGGTGGGGTGTGGGGTATTCAGAGCTGTATCTTATTTAATTAACTCCTATTATCCATTAAATAATTGTATAATGTAGAATAATGTTTCAACAATACTATGTGTATTCAATAGATCAATCAATTCAATCCATTATCTGCTCAACAACGGCTAATTATCACATGAATTCTGTTTTTTAAATCTATAATAATAATCTATTTTTTATAAGGAGCATAGGCCTCTTGTATAATTAGTTTTCTCCTAAGATATGTTCACATATTTATTGTAAATCCCTTCACCAGGTTTTAGTGTAGGTGATGGTGCATACGGAAGTACAGAAGCCAATAGCCTATTAGAGTGGTCAAATTAGGTTGTTGCATTTATTTTAACGTATTTTAATAGGAATATCTTTCAACTTTCCTTATTGTATATTAAGTGTGCTCCAACAAGATGTTCACACATTTTTATTGTGAAGCGAATGATGTGTTGGTTGTCAGGAAGAGGCATCATGGGGGCAGGAAGCCAGCTCTGCCCATCAGTACTTATAGGTCATGTCAACCACAGACCTCACACTCTTCTGTTTTCTCACGGCCAGTAAGGTCTCCTACCAAACTTCTCTCTCTTCACTCTGGAAATACACTTGATAATATCTTATACCTTACCATTCTACTTTTTTTATTGGTGATTTGGTACGACGAACGCATGCTTGCATGTAAATGTCATTGTAAAACATACATCTGGAATGTGGTTTCATGTTTTCTTGTTTTGTTTTACATTGCTGATTGCATATTCATTTTTAAATATATGTCATTTTTAAGTGTTTAGTTGTATTATGTAGAAGAGACCAGGATATGTTGTTGCCCTGTGTCTCAACACTCAATGTTATAGTCATGGTCCTGAGAATAAAACAGGTTTAAAACAATCAACAGAGAAACACGTGTCTTACAGTGCTACACATCTGTTCTAATAAGTGCTTTTTTCCTGCTTAATTGAAGTATCAGATGTAGTTTTTCACCAGTTATAAAGTGTGTTTGTTGTTTTGTATCTTTATGTTTCTAAGGCTGAAGGGAGGGAGATGCAACAATAGCCTTGAGAACATCTGGACTAAAATAGAACTCTGTTCCAAGTTGCTGTCAGGTAAAAGTAGAAGATAGCAGACAAAAGGATTCTTAGTGAAAGGGGTGTTGTTGAACGTTTTGTTGACTTTACTCAACTTTTATAGATCAGGTCAAATCTTATCCAGGAACTTTCTGAAATAGGATTAGCCTACATGAGATGTGAGATGTTATGTTGTCATAATGTAATTGAGTTTTGATATTTAAATAGATGTTTGATTGCTCTGGTCTAGGGGTGCATCAGTTGCACCTTGAAACTGGAATTCTCACCCGGCAACCCCCTAATCCTTATCTGAATGCTGTGAAAACAAAGTAAACGTACTGTAGCCTACACATTTCTTGTCTTTGTAAGAAACGCTGAAGAAACAATAGCTACCACGATGGATCCGGTAAATCTGGTTTCCTTTTAACAGTATACAGTGAGGGAAAAAGTATTTGATCCCCTGCTGATTTTGTACGTTTGCCCACTGACAAAGAAATGATCAGTCTATAATTGTAATGGTAGGTTTATTTGAACAGTGAGAGACAGAATAACAACAAAAAAATCCAGAAAAACGCATTTAAATTTTTTTATAAATTGATTTGCATTTTAACGTTAGTTAAACCTGTAGTCAGCACACAGACAGTGTCAATGTTACGATTAACCAACGTTCGTTAGCTAGCAATCAAGGGCTGACTGTTCTCAAATATTTGTGTAGTGTAAAAATAAAATGTTGGTAATTGGTGTAGTCTGACTACTGGAGTAGGCTACTGCTTGTCCATGTGGTAGCTAGCAGCAAGAAACCCAGATGAGAGAAAGGTGAAAGCATCCAGGCAGCAGAGATGAGCTTGTCATTAGCTAGCTAACGTTAGCTATATTGGAGCTATAAAGCATTATGTTTACTGTTATTTTGAAATAACATCTATATTTTATGGTATACAAGTTATATACATAGACAGAAGGGGGTTAGTTATAAATACAGTATATTTGGCTGTAGTTTAGTTTAGAAGAAAGACTTACGCAGTGTTGTAAAGTACTTAAATAAAAATACTTTAAAGTACGACTTAAGTAGTTTTTTTTGTGTATCTGTTCTTTACTTAACTATTTATATATTTGACAACTTTTACTTTTACTTCACTACATTCCTAAATAAAATGATGTACTTTTTACTCCATACATTTTCCCTGACACCCAAAAGTACTCGTTACATTTTGAATGCTTAGCAGGATAGAAAATGTTTCAATTCACACACTTATCAAGAGAATATCCCTAGTCATCCCTACTGCCTCTAATCTGGCGGACTCACTAAACACAAATGTTTTGTTTGTACATGATGTCTTAGTGTTGGAGTGTGCCCCTGCCTATCCGTACATTTGTTTAGTATAAAGACATTTTAATTATTCATACTTTTACTTTTAATAATTAAGTATATTTGAGCAATTACATTTACTTTTGATACTTAAGTATATTTAAAACCAAATACTTTTAGACTTTTACTCAAGTAACATTTTACTAGGTGGCTTTCACTTTTACTTGAGTCATTTTCTATTATGGTATCTTTACTTATACTCAAGTATGACAATTGGGTACTTTGTCCACCACTGGATTTACGTTTATTTTTTGACCGGAGAATTACTTCTGCAACCATTGCAAAGACTTGCATAAATAGCTCTTTGTCCTATCCGCGCTGGTAGTCTAAAACAGCTGCCATAATAGCAGCAGCGAAAGACCGGAACCAGTAATTCCCAGAGAGATAAGGCTGTTGAGATTCTCAATTTTTTGCGCATGTGTTCCAAGTGGCTGTCAGGTTAAAGTAGACGATAGCAGACAACAGGATTCTTAGTGAAATGGGGTGTTGTTGAACGTTTTCTTGACATTACTCGACTTTTACAGATCACGTAAAATGTTATCCAGGAACTTTATGAAGTAATATTAGGCTATATGAGACGTTTATTTGTCCTAACTTAATTATGTTTTGATATTTAAATAGATGTTTGATTGCTCTGGTCTAAGGGCGCATCAATTGGAGCCTTGATCGATTTTTCTCTCGGCAACTCCCTGGTCATTATCTGAACACTACAACAATGTAGTCTAACTGTACTGTAGCCTACAACATTTCATGTCATACAAAGAAACAATGGCTTCCACAATGGATCGGGTAAGTCTGTTTTTAACAGTATAGGCCTGCTGTGTTGTATAAAATGTCTAGGCCTAGTTTTCATCATCTTTGAACCTCCACATTCCTGTGTTCGGTTTAAACGGCTGGACAAAAGAAAAATTGACTGTAAAACTTGTTGGGATTTTTTTTTTCTTCAGCAAAGTAGCCTACTACTATATAATGTTTAGGAATCTGTGCCTATGACCTAATTATCTCTTCTTCCTCCCAAAGTGTTCACATTCCTTAACTGATTTCGAACACATGATACATTATTTGTAGTCCTCTGTAGCTCAGCTGGTAGAGCACGGCGCTTGTAACGCCAAGGTAGTGGGTTCGATCCCCGGGACCACCCATACACAAAAAAATGTATGCACGCATGACTGTAAGTCGCTTTGACAAAGATACTTAAGTGGCCGCTCTAACAAAGAAAACAAATGTCTTCTAGAATGGAAGGCAATCAGGAAGAGGCAAGATCAGGTGGGACCATTATAGCCAATGAGAGGGCAGATATGCGTGTTTCAACTAGTTACCACAGCCACGAAGTCAAACGTCTATATCGTGTTTTTATTTATTTAGGGTTAGGCATAAAGTTAGAAGTGTGGTTAGGGTTAAAATCTAATTTTAATAAGACTAATGGTAGAAATGGGCGTGATTTATGACTTCGTTTGCGGTAACTTGTGACGTCCAGGCACTACTCCCATATAGTGTTTTTTTTTGCTTCCAAAGTTGCCGGGATGTCACGTGTTCTACTTTTACAAATACACTCCAATCAAGCTAATCGTTATAAAATGTGTATTCTGAAAAATAAGCCAGAAGCCTGATTTTGGGCCCAGTTAACCCTCTTGCTTCGCCTCTTCCTCGCTGTTTGAAAGGAAATGACTGGTATAAGAAATATGGTGGAATCTAGCCCATGCCTCCACCAATCCAATGCTCTTAGATTTGTGGTAAGTAATGAACGATTGAACATTTGAGGAAAAATGAGATATTCTAGGGATGCACCCAAATCATTCAGGGGTGTATGTTGAGGTGGGTGGGGGTGTATGTTGAGGTGGGTGGGGGTGTTCGGAGCTGTATCACACCAGATACTATCTTTTTTTTAAAGGTATCTATGACCAACAGATGCATATTTGTATTCCCAATCATGTGAAATCCATAGATTAGGGCCTAATTCATTTATTTCAATTGACAGATTTTTTTTACATGAACTGTAACTCAGTAAAATCGTAGAAATTGATGTATGTTGCGTTTATTTTTGTTTAGTGCAATAATAATTGAAGAACCTAATTGAATAAAGTAATGCGCTTACTACTGTTTTAGGTGTTCTGTGTCAGAACTGTTTCAACGTGACTTACGCCCATCAGAGTTTCTGTGCTATGAAGGGCTCAACAGTGGAACTGCCCTGCACATATCAACATCCAAGTAATCATGTAGTCTCAGAATCAAACTGGTAAATCTAAAATAAATGTAATGGGGCGGCAGGTAGCTTAGTGGGAAGAGCGTTGTGCCAGTAACCGAAAGGTCGCTGGTTCTAATCCCCGAGCCGACTAGGTGAAAAATCTGTCTGTGCCCTTAAGCAAGGCACTTAACCCTAATTGCTCATGTAAGTCGCTCTGGATAAGAGCGTCTGCTAAATGACTAAAATGTAATGTAAATGTAATGAGGCGCCTAAAATCCTGGGCTCAGTGCCAGAGTATGCAGGTCGTGCTGAGTACCTTGGGACTAAAGAGAAAGACTGCACCCTGAGAATCACAGACCTGAGAGAGAGCGAATCAGCTGACTACAAGTTCAGATTTAAAACACAGTATTCAGAATGGTGTTACAGCTTCCTGGAACAACTCTGACTGTCACAGGTAATATATAATATCTAATTCTAATAATTCATTAGAATCAATTAGACCTGCAGGTGAAGGTGTCTTCCTCCACAGAGGAAAAGTAGAGAACACTGACCTGTAGCACCACCTGTCTTCTGACCGACAACCCCAACCCCACCTACATCTGTTACAAGAACGGACAACATCTCCATGACCCTACTTCCCAACAATACTCCTGTAATACTCTAGTGGTCTGGCGTTACTCTGCAGACAGTTTCTCCTGTACTGTAAAAGACCATGAGGATTTTCTCGCTCCTACAGTGTAGTCTGGACTCACCTATAATAATCATCTTAAGTATCAACCATTAAGGCCTGTGGACCAATAGTAGAACATGTGGGGAAAAACAGACAAATCTGTGAACTCTTGGATAGTAACACTAGTAGAAATTATACGGTATAATATAAAAGGTAGAAAATGGCTGATGGTATGTTATCTTGTTATACCGTTTATGATTATATATTTTTTTATCCATTTTAGAATGAGGCTGTAACAAAATGTGGGAAAAGTCAAAGGGTCTGAATACTTTCCGAATGCATTGTATGTGTCTATATACTTTATTCATTTTAAATGAACCAGTCCAATACATCTAAAACACTTGAAAATAGTGTCATTATCGTTTCAGGAATTGATCAGATAGATACGTTTTTTTTTTCAGGTGTTCATGATCAGAGCTGTTTGAATGTGACTTACACCCATCAGAGTATCTGTTCCTTGAAGGGGTCAACAGTGGACGTTACCTGCACTTATAGACATCCCAGCTGGCATAACGTCACAGAAGTATCCTGGTTCAACAAATGGGATTCTGGAGTTACTGCTGATCTAAGCCAGGACCCAGAGTATGCAGGTCGTTTGAAGTACCATCCAACTACAGACTAAAACTCCACCCTGAGAATCACAGACCTGAGAGAGAGAGTGACTTTGCTGAATACAAGTTTAGAT
This sequence comes from Coregonus clupeaformis, assembly GCF_020615455.1. Classification (NCBI taxonomy): domain Eukaryota; kingdom Metazoa; phylum Chordata; class Actinopteri; order Salmoniformes; family Salmonidae; genus Coregonus; species Coregonus clupeaformis. Next base: position 168,365 of record NW_025533813.1, on the reverse strand, counting down.
TTACAACAACTGAGGTAAAATGAGATACAGCTTCCCTGGAATAACTCTGAATGTCACAGGTAATTCTGCCATTACAGTATTATATAATCTAGTCTAAATCATTATATTATTGGTGGAAATGAAGATGATTGTGCTCTTTTGTCTTCATTTAGCCCTTTTCAGACTTGCAGGTGAAGGAGACTCCTGCCACAGAGGAAGGGAAGGTGACACTGACCTGTAGCACCACCTGTACGCTAACTGACAACTCCAACCCCACCTACATCTGGTACAAGAACAGACAACGTCTCACCAACCCAAACACCCAAGATAACTACCTCTCCCTAGACCAAATCAGCAGTGAGGATGCAGGCAGCTACTCGTATGCTGTAAAAGGCTACGAGAATCTCCGTTCTCCTGTTACATTTGTTGGGGAACCAAAGTCTTTGAAGAATCCAATTGTAGGAATCATAGTTGTTGTTCTAATTCTCATAATCTGTCTCCTTGGGTTCATGTGGTTCAGGTGAGTGAGAAGAATTTACCCTTTTTCACATACTGTTTTATAATCAATGAAAATATTTATATTGCTTGATTGATTGTTGATTGATTTATTAATTCATTAATTCATTCACAAAACATGAAGAAGGCCTCCATTATCCACGTTTGACACACAAGACAGGAGAGACACAGTAGAGAATGGACAGGTGAGTCTGTTGGAATCAGCTGACTGAGAACTACAGTGATCTGTGTATAGATGGACTCAATGACTGTGGTAATATATATTCTTCACCCCTCATGTTGTCTGTCCTCTCTCCCCATCAGAGAGACTATAATCCAGTGTATGCCAACGTCTCAGGCATGGCCATGGCCCCTACTGCAGCACAGAGACCGATCACAGACGAGCAGGATGACGTTACCTACGCCAGCATCCAACACAGAAACCAGGAAGTGCCTCTGTACTCCACCGTCCCACCGTCTTAGCCCCAGAAACAGGACCAGGATTTCCAATACGCTACTGTGAAATTCAACAGCCCCAGTGCTGCTCAATAGACATTGGGCGGGATTTAATCCAATCATGGGTAATAGGCACTGCAGCTTTTAATGTAATATAAAAAAATAATAAATATGCTTTTTGAAAATACTATAATTACTCAATTAGAATTACTTAGATTTTGTCTTGAACTATCCCTTTAAATAAAAGTATATGCAAAACTGTGCAGTCCATATTCTACTGTTTTATTATGGTGCAGTGATGTCATTTTTTACAGTAACTTTTTTGTTGTTTTAATATCCCAAAATAAAGAAACCAACCAGCGTCGGAGATGGGGAGCGGGAGTAGACTTGACAGTATCCCCCCCTCTCCAGCCACAGGACAACGCCGGCCAGAAGGATGGCCCCGAGGGTGAGGAGCGGGCCGGTCCGGAACTGGGATGATGTTGTGATCTTTAATGTCGTCTACCGGAACCTAAACCGCTCCTCCGGACCGTACCCCTCACAGTCCACTAGGTACTGGAGCCAACCCCCATGACGTCGGGAGTCCAGGAGGGATCTGACTGCTTAGGCGGGGCTTCCCTCGATGTCCAGGGGAGGCAGAGGGGGACGGCATCAGCCAGGGGACCAGGAACCACCGGCCTGAGGAGGGAAACGTGAAAAGAGGTTGAGATACAGCAGTTAGTGGGGAGCTGTAATCGGTAAGTAGCCTCATTGATCCCCCTTAGGACTTTGAATGGCCCCACAAACCGGGGGCTCAGCTTCCGGCAGGGCAGGCGGAGCGGGAGGTTACCGGGCCGCCCCTCTGCTCTAGTGGACCCTGGGTTAGGGCGCACCGGACACCTCTGAAGCTGGTGCCCCTCCTGGCCGCAATAGGAACAGAGCCCCAGCTGTCTCCAGCGACGCGGAGAGGTGTGTGGCCCCTACCTCCATTGGTTCAAGCTCTGCCTCAGGACAGCCAAAGGAGGGAGGCGAGTGGCGACATAAACTTCTAACCTCCCAGAGAAGATTATCCAGACAGATGGCCATCGAGATGAGAGCATCCAAGGAAATGTTGTCATCCCGACATGCCAACTCCGTCTGGACCTTCTTGCGCAGACCATTCTTGCGGAATAGAGTGCGGAGCGCCGGCTCATTCCATCCGCTGGAGGCCGCCACAGTGTGGTGAGGGCGTACTCCACAGCGGTCTGGGCACCCTGCCGGAGCTGGAAAAGTCACTCACCTCCCTCTCTGCCCTCAGGAGGATGGTCGAAGACCGCCCTGAACAGATACATTAACCTCTAATACGAACCCGGCTCCTCTTCTCTCCCAGACGGCAGTAGCCCACTCCAACGCCCCTCCGGTCAGCAGGGAAATGACTGTGGCAACCTTGGACCCCTCGGTGGTGGGGACTCCCATCTGATAGACGAAATAGAGGGAGCACTGGAGTAGGACGCCACAGCATTTCGATGGAGTAGTGGCATATTTCTCCGGAAGGGACAGTCGGGCATCGCTGACCTGGGTGGACGGCTGGGTAGTCTGGGGGGCTGGCTCACTGTGACAACCTGTGGTTGGAGGACCTCTGATAGGGGTATGGAGAACCTCGGCGGTGGAGAACGCGGAGGACCTCCTCCATGGCCGTACCCAGTCTTGCCAGCTGGTCGTGGTGTTGATGGAGTAGATGACCTTGTTCGTTAACTGTCTGGAAGAGGGTTGAATCTTCTGCTGCTTCCATATTGGGAGGTGTTATTCTGTAACGTATACACCGGGAGTCAGAAATCAGGTGCAGAAAGTGAGTTTTAATACTGAACAGATACAAAAGTACAAACATGGAATGTGTACTGAACGTGAGAGGAAAACCAATAACACCTAAGGACTGATGACAACAGGGGCTAAATAAAGAGGGAGTAATCAGGGAAGTGATGAAGTCCAGGTGTGCCTAATGATGAGGCGCAGGTGTACGTAATGAAGGTTGCCAGGTGTGCATAATGATGGGTTGCCAGGACCGGTGGTTAGTAGACCGGCGACGTCGACCGTCGGAGAGGGGGAGCGGGAGTAGACGTGGCAATTGTCAGATTGGGTAACTGGGGGGCCATGCCTTGATGGGTAACTGATTAATACAAAATAAACAAATAAACAGAAAAATAAATAAATGTGACTGGTCAATTTTATGAGTCAGGGGCTGGGCCCAAGACACATTTTTTATCCAACCACAGGAGCTCACGCTCAATGTTCAAAATACACCAGAGAGCTTAATTTAGCCACAGAGGATCAATAGTTTCAAAAAAATTACTGTGGATTAAGTTTAAGTTTAATCACAAGCACATACAGGTAAATGCCGAGCCCTTTCCCAACAATGCAGAGTTCAAAAGTAAGAAAAAAATTTGCTAAGGAAAATAGTAACACAATACAATATCAATAACGAGGCTATTTACCGAGACAATGTGCAGGGGTACAAGGTAGGTAATTTTGGTAATATGTACATGTAGGTTGGGGTAAAAGTGACTAGACAATCAGCACGTGTGTAATGTTGAGATGGAATTGCCAATCAGTAAAGCAGAAGCCAAGGGGTTAATAAGAACAGTGGTTAAAATCAAATGGTAAGAGAGAGAAAGGGAAGACGCCTTTATAAGATCCAGGAAAAGGTGGAGGCAGGGAGGTCCTTAGGCCGAGAGAGAAGGGAGGAAAGTGTAGTCACAAGGTTGAGACTGGGACACACAAGGCTCAATGGTACATTGAATCTGGTGGGGAAATATCAGACTGGGAGGTGTGATCATTGTGCCAGAAATATGTGAGGGAAAGGGAGCGATTGTTATTCATTTTAAGGAGTAATGGGGTTGAAGAGCCAGGATTAAGTGAACTGCTGGGGGAATCTTCAGAGGATGTAGTATTTAAAGATGTATTTCGTTTCCTTAGGGAGATGAGAATATTGGGCAGGATTTAGACCTTCACTATCTCTGGTCCACACTCCAGTCCAGTTGGTGGCGGTATTGCACTTTAAAGTTGGTTGCCAACAACTAAATAAAATGCACAGAAGATAAAACCCATATTTATGTTTATTTATTTTCCGTTTTGTACTTCAACTATTTGCACATAATATGACATTTTAAATGTCTTTATTCTTTTGGAACTTTTGTCATTTTAATGTTTACTGTTCATTTTCTTAATGTTTAATTCACTTTTGTTCATTATCTATTTCACTTGCTTTGGCAATGTAAACACATGTTTCCAATGCCAATAAAGCCCTTGAATTGAAATTTAATTGAGAGGAAGAGATAGAGCGATCTTCTGCACAGATTGTGCCAGACCTGGGCCCTGACAGTTAATCTCAGTAAGACCAAATGATGGTGTTCCAAAAAAGGTCCAGTCTCCAGGACCACAAATACAAATTCCACCTAGACACCGTTGCCCTAGAGCACAAAAAAAACGATACATACCTTGGCCGAAACATCAGTGCCACAGGTAACTTCCACAAAGCTGTGAACGTTCTGAGAGACAAGGCAAGAAGGGCCTTCTATGTGTAGTAGTGTTATGTTGTTCCCCTAGATTATGCACCAAATTGCACACAAGGACCAGTTCAAGTAGGCCAGATCAAGAGGGGATGTTAATAATTTAGTAATAATAATAATTCAATATGTTTTCTTTATTTAATTACAGCTGCATAGCTAATGTTATTTTTCGGTGTACAATATTTTTTTGATATCTATATTGTAAATATACCTAATTGTAAAAGTTTGGTATATTTTGGTTTGGTCCATCGCGGGTTATCTGTACTTACGTACCCTCTTATTATTCTCTTTTGCCTGACCTTCAACTAGCAAGGTATGCTGTCCTTGGCTCCGTAATTGGTCAATATAAAACTGTGGTAAAGTTACACAAAGTGCTGTTACGCAACTATAGGTTTTGTTACTATGTGGACAATATAAACGATTTATGTTAACAACTTTCACGAGCTTGCTAATTAGGGTACCTATTGTAACTCGTGAGTATTTGGGACAGTGTTTGAGTGAGTTTCTATGTGCCTGAGAGCTGTGACTGCACCAAGGGCTGACATATTGTGTGTTGTCTCTTCGTGTGCAGGTCGAATAAAAATGATCCAACCATCAGAAGTAAAAGTACACAACGCAGAACGAACCACGCTACAAATGCCATCAAAAGGAACATCAAATTCAACATACCAATTAGCATTACCCTCCCCTGGAATATTTTTTTTTTTACAAAAATCTCCCCCTGACTGAAATTGAAAAAGCATGACACTCCCCCGGGAAATACAGTAATTGCATACATTTCTGCTTGTCCCTAAAGTATAATGGATTTATACTATAGTCCAGTTGGTGGCGGTAATGCAAGATATTGGATGCCAACCACCATTAATGCCCACTGAAGAAGGAGGGAAGAAGAAGAAGAAGATCTGGATGTTTTGTTTTGTCGTTGTGGCCCAAATGGGAGAGCCTCATAAATGGCGTTCCTTGAGAAAGCAAGAAACGGATGTATGTCAGGAGAAGTGCAGTATTATCATAAGGAGACGTATACTTGGAGGGAAAAAGAGAGGCAGAGGAGATCTAAGAGAGAGAGGGAGGAAGATTGTAAGGTTGAGTCGGTTAAAAATGGCAGAAAAAAGGGAGAAGGTTTGTTAAAGAAGAATGGTAGAAAATGTAAGCAGAGTGAGCTGAAGACAGGAGGAGAAATGGAAGGGAATGAGGGTGAAGTATCGGAGGTGGTTGGTGTGGTGAAGTACTCAGAGGCCGAGGCTTGCACAGAGGGTCAGGATAAAGATGACAGTAGGAGTGAAGTTTTTGGAAAAAGTGGACCCTTGCCTTTTGGCTGATCCATTTGTGGTTTCAAGATGGGTGAAAAAAGCTTTGTGTATAGTGGAATCGGTGAGGGTAACCAGAAGTGGTCTAGTGATAATTGTTTGTGTTTCGTTGGTCAGAGGGAGAAGGTGCTCAGATTTACACAAATGGGGGAAACAATAAGAAAAGGGCACCATTGAAAGGAGTGATTACTGGGGTAGCAGTAAATGTAAAAGTGGACCAACTGAAGGGGAAGATTCCCGGTGTTTGTGATGCTCGTCGTTTGGTGCGACGCAAACAGGGTGGTGAGAGTGGGGAAACAGAAGAGTCATTGTCTGTTCTTTTTAGTTTTGAAGTTGAGTCTTTGCCTGACAAAGTGAAGTTAGGATATATCAGTTATCCTGTACGAGCTTATGTGCCAAATACATTACAATGTTACAGGTGTCAAACTTATGGGCATGTGGCAGCAGTATGCAGGAGGGAGGTTCCAAGATGTGAGAAGTGTGCAGAAGGGCATGAGACAAAGGAATATGGAGCATTGGGGAAAGTAGTGCTATGTGCCAAATGTAGGGGTGCCCATGGGGTCGGGGTTCAGAAATGTCCCGTGCGAGAGAGGCAGGTTGAGGTTTCCAGGGTAAGAGTAGTGAAAAAGTTGTCGTATGCTGAGGCAGTGAAGAAAGTAGAGGAAGATGGGTCAAGGAGGAGGAGTGGTGAGTAGTAGATGTGGTCCTCTGTAGCTCAGCTGGTAGAGCACGGTGCTTGTAACGCCAAGGTAGTGGGTTCGATCCCTGGGACCACCCATACACAAAAATGTATGCATGCCTGACTGTAAGTCGCTTTGGATAAAAGCGTCTGCTAAATGGCATATTATTATTATATGTACCAATACAGAGGGATAGGCCAACAAGTGATTATATGTTTCAGTAAGATTAGATTTTTAGCATTTATAACAATGATTATTAATTGTACTGCAGGGATGGAACGTAAATCGAAGAAAATGGAGGTTGTGGTGGCAGCTGCAGAGAGGTATTTGGGTGTGCGAGACATCAGAAGAGTTACAGGGAGTGTTAAGTGGTGATGTCCCATCATTTCAGGTTGAGGGCATGAGGTAGGAATGAATATATTTAAATAGTGGAGTAGGGTGGTGTTAATTATTAATAATTTGTGATTAGTGTTAGATGGTAGGGTATTTCTTTACTTTATTTTATTTTTCAAACAGAGTATAAGGGAGTTGTACTCCAGTCTAGTAGGTGGCGGTAATGCAACCGCCGTTAAACCTCAACGAAGAAGAAGGAGACGAATTTCGTCATTGCAAATATTTTCCTATACGTGAGATAATTTACTTGTTCTCTGTAATATCGTATAGCGTTGGAATCGTGACATTATCTAGTGTGGAGGAAAAGATGCAGGTTTCTAGACTCATACCCAGACTCTGAGAAGGGATTGCGTGACGATTCGTTTGGCACCCGCGTGACCCAACTTGACAACGTGAACGCGAATGTCCGACAGTCTACTGGGTGAGGCGTTATACGTTCCTCCATTCATTGCCGAATGGGATTCCTAGATCCTCCTTTCTCTAATATCTCTGCAACGAGCTCTTAAATCGAGATAGCTGTGTATTTTGCTATTGCATGACCAGTGTGAGCCAGAATGTCTGATGAAGAAACAATAATAGCTTTCCCAATGGATCCGGTAGGTCGGGTTTCCTTTTAACATTATAGGCCTGCTGTATAAAATGTACAGGCCTAGTTTTTATAATATTTGTCCCCTGTAGCTCAGTTGGTAGAGCATGGCGCTTGCAACGCCAGGGCTGTGGGTTCGTTTCCCACCGGGGGGGCAGTATGAAAATGTATGCACTCACTAACTGTAAGTCGCTCTGGATAAGAGCGTCTGCTAAATGACTAAAATGTAAATTTGATCCTCCACATTCATCTGTTTCGAGTTAATGGCTGGACAAAAAAAAGACTGTAAAACTTGATGGGATTTTTTTCCTTCAGCAAGGTAACCTACTACTATATCATGGGTAGGAATCTGTGTCTAGTACTTAATGATCTCTCCTTCCTCCCAAAGTGTGTACTTGTTCACCTCCACTGATTTGAAAATCAGATTATCCATTATATGACCAGATACACGGAAGTGGCCACTCGCAATGAAATACACCATCTTCTGTGGGATGTATCGGCGGTTGTCATCGAAAGTTATGGTGCATTACGCCACCTACTGTAATGGAGTGTGGGCCAGAGACAAGGAGCGAGGAACTAAATCCTATATGACAGCCTTGTTTCTCTTAAAAAATGTAAATATTTGAGACTGTATCTAACCATGCTCTACACAGTATGCTTATCAATCTCAATTCCTGTACCCCATTGTCCCTCATACTGTATCAGTCTCTCTCTTTCCCTATCATACTGCCCACACTGTATCAGTACATGCTCCACTGTCTCTGTTTCCTGGCAGTAATCACACCTTCCTGTTGGATGATTTCCTATCACATTTAATGACTTATTCAGCTGGCTGTGTCCCACCCTTAGCCTTGTAAGGATGGCCTCCTCTCTTCTGTCCATTCCTACCATCCTCCCCTACTTTACTCTGTACCTGGAATAGGGGCGGCAGGAAGCCTAGTGGTTTAGAGCGTTGGGCCAGTAACCCGAGCCGACTAGGTGAAAAATCTGTCAATGTGCCTTTGACCAACTTAACCCCAATTGCTGGAAAAATGGAAGGCAGTAGTTACCACAGCCACAAAGTCAAAAATATAGATCATATAAATTAATGTAACAGAAATGTGCTTTTTTTTTAAGGTTAGGGTCAGGTATAAGGTTAGCAGTGTGGTTAAGGTTAGGTTTAATATTACATTTTAAGAAAGTAAATTGTTGAAATAGGTGTGGTTTAGGAATTTGTGGCTGTGGTAACTAGTGTCGACCTGGCACTAGTGTTTTTCTCAAAGTTTCTGTCATGTCACGTGTCCTACTTTTATCAGTACACTCGTAACAACCTAATCATTACGAAATGTATTTTCAATCAAATAAGCCACAAGTCGCCTCTTCCTCTCTGTTTTGAAAGGAAATGACTGGTATAAGAAATATGGTGGAAACTCTGACTAGCCCATGCCTCCACCAACCCAATGCTATTAGATTTGTGGGAAGTAGTGAATGATTGAACATTTCAGGAAAAATGAGATATTCTAGGGATGCACCCAAATCAATCAGAGGTGTAGACTAAATTAATGAAATATTTGGTTTAATGATAAACTGTTTAATATTTATTGTGGCCAACAGGACAAAGCTAGCCCATTCCCCTCCACCCTCCCGGAGTCCCCAGGTCAAACACCTCCCGGTACCGCTTTACTGCTGGGTCTGGTCGACTGCAGGAAAACACCGGGGCAGAGTGGAACTGAGAGAGGAGGAGGAGGAGGAGAAGAGAAGGAAGATGGAGATTTGATTTCATTAAGTAAGAACCATGGTGTGTAGATTAGACTACAGTCTGCTTCTGTAACAATAGTGGAGGTGCATAAAGATGGCGGCCCGCATGTACTTACCACAAATTCCTCGTTTTGCTAAGTTCACTGTATTGTACATTGCTCTCCTTTACTGTTTTTTGGTTTAGTCATTAGCACAGTAAACATGATCCCAATTTTAGCTTCAAGACACCGGAAATGTGAAAATCCAAAGAAGTAGATTGTGTTGATTTTATTGGAACATTGAACAGTGTCGCGCACCGTAGTTTCAAAACTCAGTGGAGAGTGCTAAAACAATGGCATCATATAAGAATTCTGCCATCTTTATGCAATTTAGTCATTAATTGATTAATTATATATTGATGAAAATACCTGTAAAAACGTAATAAAAAAAACATGTTTTACCTTCTCAAGACATTTAATAAAAATATTACTACACTAAGTGCCTATGTGCCAAATAAAGTAACAGTGTTGACCGTAACAGGGGACTACTGAAAACAACAAAACCACCAGATTACATGGGTAAAATAGTCTTTTAAATCAGCCATAAAACCCCCTGTGACAGGAGTAATGGAAGGTTGTTTTGTGAAACGGAGCGGCAATTGAATACAATCGTCACAAAAAAAAGTAATTGTTAAAACATTTCTAGGATGTCTATGTATGGGTAAAAGGGTTGACTTGCTCAGTTTTCCACCACAAAACAGCAGTAAATTGACAAAAAGAGTAGAACCAGCTCACCTGCTTTTACTGTATGATTTGACTATTAGATGTTCAATATTTATTTTGGAAACATGTTTTTTTAAGGAATAGTTTCACTATATTAAAACGAGAGTAACAGGGTTTAACTTAAAATGAGGGACAGACGTAAATTAATTACTAATCACATTCATAATAATCTTCAGAAATTACTTTGTCAAAGCAACAAAATAACTAGTGCTTTACAATGAGTATGTTTGCATGTGATAGTTTTTACTCTGTTTGTTCAGGACAAACAGAGTAAAAACTCACAGACAACTAGAAAAAGCTCAAACCAAGTTACTTCACCCACTGGTTAATACAGCTGCAAAGACAAAGACATGATTACACATGCACGTATATTTATACCCTCCTACTAGGCGGAGTCAACTCCTTGCACATCTAGACAGCCAATACATCTCTGTTGCTAGGCAGGAACTTAATTGGTTCCTCTCACTGTTGTAGTCATGCCCCTGCCTGATGCTAGAACCTTTGTGGGCGTGGAAGTATATGTGTGTGAAATATGACTGTTTCTTCTCACTTCATCTGACCTGACCTCAGGATGAATTCCTCACTCCTCCCTAATCCACGGCTGTCTTACCTTATCAGTGACTGAAACCAGACTGTTGCCCTTTGCCTCCCTCCTTAGGAGCCATGATATTTAATAATAACATGTTTCGACATAATGTAAATTTTCTGCACTCCCCCTTGTCTCACTCAGTAACTTTCCAAACACTTAGTTCCTATCCACCCTCCATTGACCCCAACATATACATTCCTTATACATGGAAAGTAATCAATAAGTTCTAGTATGGTAACATGAATGGGTTTATTTCAAGCTAGAATCCAACACATGCACACTCATAATTTGACGTTAAACTAGTTATAGCAGTAGGCCGAGTATGGCATTAGTCATGTAAACACCTTACTTTGCTTATCTTAATTGGCTTAAGGTGACAATCGAAGCAACGCTGTTAAAAACACCTGGTTTTCTGAGCAATCTTTCAAATTATTTCGGACACGTAAATATTTTGTCTGCACATGTGCTAGCACGAGCAGTGCAAGCTTCCTCCTTTTGCGCGAGTGCGGTGAGTTCGGGAAAAACTGAAAGTATGCATCTTACAAAGTTTGTATGTGAAAACTATTTCTATGTCCTAAATCGGAATCAAATATGCTTCTCAAAAATTAAATGGTCGCTGTGGTAGTACGTTTATTTAGATTGGCAATTTTCAGCATTTATCAAAGTCCCATCAGGTAGCCTGATTTCAGATGTCCATGCTATTCAATATCTTTGTTTCACAGGGGAAATCCCTAACCATTGCTCTCTGAGTGGGAGGGGCTTATCATCTGGGGAGCCTCAACAACAACATGATGCTGACAAGAAGTTTCTCCAGAAGAGTCTCTCCAGATCAGAACGTCTCAATAAACACCAGCAGAGACTTCTAGGAAATAAACTTTACCACCGCTGCTTTGACTGTGGGAAGAATTTTGCTAAACATAGAGAACTGATAATTCACCAGCGGATTCACACTGGAGAGAAGCCTTATAGCTGTGATCAGTGTGGGAAGAGCTTCAAACAATCAGGAGACTTGACTATACACCAGCGCATACACACAGGAGAGAAGCCTTATAGCTGTGATCAGTGTGGGAAGAGCTTTATTAAATCAGGAAACCTGTGTACACACCAACGCATACACACAGGAGAGAAGCCTTATAGCTGTGATCAGTGTGGGAAGAGCTTCAATCAATCAGGATCCCTGATTATACACCAACGCATACACACAGGAGAGAAGCCTTATAGCTGTGATGAGTGTGGGAAGAGCTTCAATCATTCAGGATCCCTGATTTCACACCAACGCATACACACAGGAGAGAAGCCTTATAGCTGTGATCAGTGTGGGAAGAGCTTCAATCATTCAGGAGACCTGACTAGACACCAGCGCATACACACAGGAGAGAAGTCTTATAGCTGTGATCAGTGTGGGAAGAGCTTTGCTCTATCCGGAAACCTGACTACACACCAGCGCATACACACAGGAGAGAAGCCTTATAGCTGTGATCAGTGTGGGAAGAGCTTCAATCATTCCGGAGACCTGACTACACACCAGCGCATACACACAGGAGAGAAACCTTATAGCTGTGATCAGTGTGGGAAGAGCTTCAGTCAATCAGGAGACCTGACTACACACCAGCGCATACACACAGGAGAGAAGCCTTATAGCTGTGATCAGTGTGGGAAGAGCTTCAATCAATCAGGGCACCTGACTAGACACCAACTTATACACACAGGAGAGAAGCCTTATAGCTGTGATCAGTGTGGGAAGAGCTTCAATCATTCAGGATCCCTGATCACACACCAACGTATACATACAGGAGAGAAGCCTTTATGGTAGAATAATTACAAAATTGTTATCATACTGTTTATGCATCGAATGGTTGTTTTATGCAATAGAATAGGGTTCTTGGAACTCTTTCATCTGTGTGTGAACTCAGTTGAGCCTCTGAAGCTTGGGCTGGCAACGGATTAAATGATGACTAGGTGATAAAACCAACATCAACATACCATTCTATTATTAGTGGTGTATGACAGGGAGATGTCTCCGGTCTGACTGAGCCTGCATTTCATAGACTGAATTGGTGTCTGTGTGTGTAAGGTACCAAGGATGATATCTGTTATGAATAGCTGATAAGAAGAACCTCGTCTTGGGGGCTAAACCCTAGTTTCCATACAATGAGAACAGTCTTCACAGCAGGTACTGTCTGCTGTGAGTTATTCATTTCTTTCATACAAATCCTAACCTTTTGACCCATTCCACACAGCTGTTTGTTATGTATTCAGAAGGATGTGTCTTTTCAATAAAGAGCTGTAACCCAGTTCTGCTCTTTGAGTTCTCAGAGACTACCTCCCGGGTGGTTCCTGACCAACTCCATTACTACAGTAATTAAATAATAAAGTTTAATTGTTTTGAAGAAATCTAAAAGTCTCTCCTTGATTAGACAATCCCTTCAACCAGGTTTTAGTGTAGCTGATGGGACATACGGAAGAACAGAAGCCATAGGCCTATTAGTGTGGTCAAATTATGTTGTTGCATTTATTTTAAATGATTTTAATTGTGATATTTTTCTATTTCCTTATTGTATATTAAGTGTTCTCCAGAAAGATGTTCACACATTTTTATTGTGAAGCGAATGATGTGTTGGTTGTTAGGAAGAGGCATCATGGGGGCAGGAAGCCAGCTCTGCCCATCAGTACTTATAGGTCATGTCAACCACAGACCTCACACTCTTCTGTTTTCTCACGGCCAGTAAGGTCTCCTACCAAACTTCTCTCTATTCACTCTGGAAATACACTTGATAATATCTTATACCTTACCATTCTACTTTTTATTGGTAATTTGTTACACAGAATTAATGTATCCATGTGAATCTTATTGTAAAACGTTTTGTTTTGCATTGTTACTATTGTTATGAGTGGAGATCCCACCTACTGCTACTCCTACTGCTACTTTGTAGTTGATTGATGGCTTACCTGCCAATCAGAGGAGAGCAAAAACGCAACACTATTTGTTTTAGCATGTAATAAGAGCATTTAATATATATTTTTTAATGTTAATAACATGATACCGAGTTGCAGTAGTCCAGACAGGAGATGAGAAACGCCTGGGTTAGGATCTGCGCCGCTTCCTGTGTGAAGTAAGATCGTACTCTACGGATGTTGTAGAGCATGAACCTGCAGGAGTGAGTCACAGCTTTGATGTTTGCAGAGAATGACAGGGTGTTGTCTAGGGTCACGCCAAGGTTCTTTGCACTCTGTGAGGGCAACACTGTGGAGTTGTCAAATGTGATGGAGATGTCTTTGAGCGGGCAGGCCTTCCCTGGGAGGAAGAGCAGCTCTTTCTTGTCCAGGTTGACCTTGAGGTGGTGGGCCGACATCCAAGCTGAGATATCTGCTAGGCACGTGATGCCACCTGGGTGTCAGAAGGTGGGGAAGGAGAAAAGTAGCTGAGTGTCATCTGCATAACAATGATAGAGACTGTGAGGAAATGACAGAGCCGAGTGACTTGGTGTAGAGAGAGAAGAGGAGAGGGCCTAGAACTATTTGCGCGTTCTAACATGCATTTGCGTATGTCCGTTAGGGAACGCCTACTGTGGGTGTGTGAAATATCTCAATTTGCCTTTGCACTCCTAAACAACGCTATTTTTTAAAACTTTGGCAAAGGGTAAAGTCTACAAAACGTAGTCCACTCTGTTCGTAACATATTCTTGTTTTAGGAACAGAAAACTGTATGTTTCATCGATGAGAAAATTAGCAGAATGTCAGCCAAAATCCATCTCGTTCCATCTTCTCGCTTTGCCGGTCACTGGGCTTCCTCTCACTACCATATCTGTCTCATTGTTCTATCTGTGATACTACCACTGATAGAACAATTAGACATTTCATCAGATGTATAAATGTCCCAAATGGTACCTTGTTCCCTCTAGTGCCCTATGTAGGGAATAGGGTGCCATTTTGGATTCAATCAAAGTTGCATTATCGACAAGCATACTGCCCTTGAATTTTAAAGGTAATAACACTTAAGCAAGCATCTGCAGCATTTACCTCGAATGCGATCACTGCAAACGTCAGGAAAATTGTCTGCAGCTCTATCCTGGATGGAAAGCTATCTATCCAGGAGAAGGCAAAAAGTGTTCTTTTAATGGTAGCTTTTCAAAGAGTAAAGATATACGCTGTGGTGTTCCTCAAGGAAGCTGCCTAGGCCCACTTCTCTACTCTATCTTTACTAATGAACAAAGCAAGAGTGGTAATGAATGCTGATGACTCTACAATGTATAGTGCAGCATCAGAATATAATGAGCTAACAGATGTACTCAGTAGTGAACTAAGAATTGTGTCAGAATGGGTTGATATGAACAAATTGGTGTTGAACATTTCTAAAACTAAATGTATTGTATTTGGTTCAAGATATATGCTTGTTGATGATCCCCAATTGAATTTGTCGATGAATAGAACGCATGTAGAGCAATTTAAAAAAAATCAAAACCACTAGGCGCAGCTTTATCATGGTCAGAACACATAGATAATATTATTAAGATGAGTAAGGGAATTGCTGTTACAAGAGAATGTTCAGAGTATGTAACATCTAGCACTCTGAATCAGGTGATTCAATCCCTAGTCCTATCACACTTAGAGTACTGTCCAGTTATATGGTCATCTGCAGCAAAGAAAGATATATAAAAAAGCTCCAAATCGCTCAAAACAGAGCTGCCAGATTAGCTCTTCATTTCTCTAGGGCGGAGAGGGGCCACGGAGAATAGAGGATCATGGAAAAGAGAACCTCTCATGACATCACAGACTGTACTGGAGCAGGGAGAGGAGATGAAGACAGACGCAGGAGGGTGGAGCGACGAATCCTAGAGGGAGAAAGAGAGCGAGAGAGAAATGGAGTGAAAGTTGAGAAAATAGTATTTTTCATTTATCATGTTCTCTCCTCTAACATGTCTGACCAAACAACACCCTTTACATGTGACTATATTAATGATAACACAACTTATTGCGCCTTAATGCTTAATCATGCACCAATGTTTTACCTGCAGCACCGCTCCAGAGGTGTCAGGATAGAGGGTTCATCTTTAGAGTGACGTCCAAACCTGTAGTCCGCACAGAGACAATGTCAATGTTACAATCAACTAACGTTAGATAGCTAGCATTCGAGGGTTGACTGTTCTCAAATATTTGTGCAGTGTAAAAATACAATTTTGGTAATTGGTGTAGTCTGACTACTGCAGTAGGCTACTGCTTGTCCATGTGCTAGCTAGCAGCAAGAAACCCAGACGAGAGAAACGTGAAAGCATCCAGGCAGCAGAGATGAGCTTGTCATTAGCTAGCTATCGTTAGCTATATTGTAGCTATAAAGCATTTTATTGTAAACAAGTTGTATACGTAGACAGAAGGGGTTTAGTTATAAATACAGTATATTTGGCTCTAGCTTAGTTTAGAAGACGTACGTTTATTTTTGACCGGATAATTAGTTTTGATGCACCCGTTGTAAAGACTTGTATAAATAGCTCGTTGTCCTATCTGTTCTGGTAGTGTACAGCAGCTGCCATTATAGCAGCAGCGAATAACCGGAACCAGTAATTCCCAGACACCCCCTCAGGAGAGAGAGGTCTGTTGAGATACTCCCTCTTTGCGCATGTGTTCCAAATGGCTGTCAGGTTAAATTAGACGATAGCAGACAACAGGATTCTTAGTGAAAGGGGTGTTGATGAACATTTTCTTGACTTTACTCAACTTTTATAGATCACGTAAAATGTTATCCATGAACTTTCTGAAGTAAGATTAGGCTACATGACACGGCTACATGACACATGAGATGTTTATTTGTCCTAACTTAATTCAGTTTTGATATTTAAATAGATGTTTGATTGTTCAGGTATAGTGGCTCATCAGTTGCAGCCTTGAGAATGGAATTATCTATCAGCAACTCCCTAGTCATTATCTGAACACTACAACAAAGTAGTCTAACACCATTTACACAGATGGACAGAACATACTGGGTCAGCATTTGTAGTGCAGGAATGTGGGGTGGCAGTCAGGAAACGTATTACAGATCATCTGGCTGTATATACGGCGGAGCTGATGGCCATACTGTTGGCCTTGCAGTGGGTGGAGGAAGTCAAGCCAGACAGAGTAGTTATTTCCTCTGATTCATGTGCAGTGTTAATGAGTCTGCAGTCCTTTACCTCACGTAGCAGACAAGACCTGCTTCATGAGGTGCTACAAACCCATGGGAAGATTATACAGATGGGTATAAAGATACGTTTTACTTGGGTCCCAGCCCATGTGGGGCTGGAGGGGAACGAGGCAGTTGATGTACTGGCTAAACAAGCACTTAGTAGTGGGGATGTTGATGTTGTAGTTTCAATGAGCAAAGCAGAGGCAAAAAGCCTGATATGGACAGTGATGGTGCAGAGATGGCAGGAGCAATGGAATAGAGATACTAAGGGCAGGCATTTATTTCAAGTACAGAGGAAAGTCGGGGAGGGGAGGACGGCAGGAAGAGACAGAAGAGAGGAGGCTATGTTTACTAGATTAAGGGTGGGACACAGCCAGTTGAATAAGACTTTAAATATGATAGTAAAGCATCCAACAGGAAAGTGTGATTATTGCCTGTTATGATGTGTTTCTGGTATTGAAAAGTTCAAGATGCAATAATTTACTTAGACATTCTGTGGATATTTTATTTAGTAGTATTTATTGGATCACGAGCTCGTGGGTTCATCTAACACACGGACATGGTTTTGCCCTTCGTCAGTTGAACTAACCTGAACAAAGGAAACACTCTACCTTATATACCTTCTATTCCCCTCTTCCTGGCATACATCTGGTAAGTCTCCATGGGCACTCCCTGTCTTTGATGTTCATCACTCTTTACCCCAAGTCACTATCCTGCCCATCACTCATGCTATCCTAAACATCACTAATCTACCTTGACATAAGGAATGTAGACATAATGACCCCAAACCACTTATCTCGTAGCTCTACCTCTGTCCTCACAATACTATGACATGACATCATTACAATCATTTTTTCTTCTTTTGTGGTAAGTGACATGACTTAACCCCAACAATTCACATATAACTTTATATAAAATACAACATTCTCCAATCAGTAGTACATATATCTCTGACTAGATCCTAAACTATGCTAGATAACTGAGAATTGATCCCTTCAACCTTTCATACCTGAATCCAACTTGATTCTCCATATATTTAATCAACAAAGGTATACATTCTCAGTCATCTATCTTATGTGATATCAAACCTCTCAAACCTCTATAAACTCAGTCTGAGTAAAAGATAAACATAATTAACCACTATATATTCATGCTAATAATCTATGTAGTCAAAACCTTATTTTTATATATATATGAAAATATCCCACATAGACATCCCCCCCTTTCAAAATGACCCCTTTTTCTGAGCCATGCAACCAAGAAAACATACATAGAAATAAATTGTTAACATAATGACATCAACAATACACAACAATTATACATAACCATTACTAAATCACAGGAATATTATAATCTATACACATGAATATAAAAATAACAAAAACACTCGTCTTCATAATTTCTGCACCGTCAGAGGAACCCCAAGTTTTTTCCCTGGTCACAAGGGGCGCTATCTGATCTATCAAAATATTCATCTGTCCACATCTACGATCCTGTAAACCTTAAATTCCATGTTATACATTTTCAACTTAACATTCCTTTTTCTCAATCAACATTATTAATAGACTCTAAACAGGAATAAGACAACATAAAAGAAGAATGTGTCCTCTCCCTCCTTGTATTAACATTAACTGATACATCTCTAGCTGTAATCACATGCATGTTAGTAATCGTTTGTACAGATCTTAAAATCCATCCCCTAAAAATGTGAAAACAACACCCCATAACTATTGCTACAATAATGACTATGGCCACTAGAGGACCTAGAATGCTTGCCATCCATGTTCCTATGGAATTACCACTAAAAAAACTTTGAAAAGACTTCAACAGCATTTAAATGACCATATCCTCCTAATCTTAATATAATAGCATCCAATGCTATGTGATTATCAATTACACATTCTAATGATTAAAATCTCAGGCCCAATTCTTAAAAACCCATGATTGTTAAAATATACAATGTTCAACTCCGACTTTGTTCTCCTATTATTCCTGATATGACATACACATTATAACACTCTATTATCACTCCCTGTTAAATCATCACATTCCTAAACTATTCCTGCTTTAATAATTCAACCAAATTCAGATCATATGAAAATATCATAACCCCATGATAATAACCAATTAAGTACTTGCCTATCAACATAAATATTTACCACTGTAAACATCCATTTCAATATCACCCAATACTTCAAATCTATATCATTACTAATATGTTAATACTTTAACCCAATTATTCAACATATTCATGATTTCATTCACAATCCTCACATTAACTTCCATGATTCAAACAGTATGATTCAACAATGTCTACTCAAAATAAATCATATAAATGTATCCTAAGACATTACCATAATGTATCACTGTTTTAACCCATAACATCTATATAAAACAGTTCTAAATTGTACAGTCAATATCCTTCATTTTGAAAATAATTATACTAATACATACTAATAATTTACTTAAATTACTAATTAATCTTATAAATTATAACCAACCAAATTACTTAACTCAACCAAATTTAAAATACCCATTGTTATTGCTTCACTTTATCCTTATCTATTGAAAATTAAAACCCTCAACTTAATCACCCATTACAACTTTCAGAATGTATACTTATATTATCATACATTATAAACATCCATAATTCAATTATGACCTTCCTCATCCTGATAATAATAATACAGATCATTATCTCAATGCATTCTTAATACTATTGTAGTGTATTGACAATACGATGGTGTTAAATGTTTTTAAATGGAACTGAAAGTATGTTGATTTTTGGTATCAAGAGGGAAGGTTTTAGTGTGACTCCACATATGACACCGGAAGTGTGGTGTAGATACGGGGATTGGACAGTAGAGGGAGCCACCCACATCTTGGAAGGCTATATATAAGGGGGGCACAACGACGGAGTGGCAGAAAGCATTAAGATTCATTTGGGACTGCTTCTCCGGATCTCCGCGGTGTCTGTTAACTTACGCTGTAACCTCGTGGTTTTAATAAAGGCCTTTGAACACGATACAGCCTAAGCAGACTCCTTGATTGACGGTAACACCTACGAATAACCGACACTACACTATTAATTTGGCAGTGTATATACCTACTACCCAAATTATCAAATTTGGATAAATCCAATTTTATTATCAACAAACAACCCCTTTATTCCTCCCGGCACTTAAATCTTCTGGCGTCTCTACATTATGTTCTTCAGACAGCTTCATAGTTCAAAATTACTTGCCCATGACAATGTCACAACTACAATGTCTCATTCGATTCACCACCAACTCCACAACCTCAATGTCATTTCCATTTACCAACCATTATACCAACAACATGAGAAATGTTGCATTTGAACAGATCTTTCTCCATTCTCACTCAATGGTGAACTCCTTTCCCACTCCTTCGATATAAAAACATGAGAAAATCCTTTGATATCTTCAATTGGTTGTTGTAGACCAGTTGCATGTAGAAGTGGTATTTTACAAAAACATCTTCAACGCCTCTGATATTCATCTTCAGCCGGTTCATAATTTGTTACTTTTATTTATATATAGGTACACACCATTCTATGCCAAATTATCCCTTATTATGCATCAAGATACCATCTGTATTTACCTCACTAGAAGACAAAAACACAACAGTTTAATTGATTTCATTTCTAAACCAATAACTCCATATAAACATTCACCATATGACAAATTATTATGCTTTAACAATTATTCCTAATACCAATTCCTAATATACTTCCCAATTTCTATTAGATAAACCTTTTAAATACGTATAACCGAATGGAATGACAGCCAGTTCATTCCTGAAAAATCTGGAAAATCTTGAAATTATTGGAGGTCTATAGCTCTGTTCCTCCACTGAGGTAATCAGCCATAACCCACATCTCATCAGTATCATTCCTCAAACATCGTCCTCCATCACCTGATAATTGTCATCAACAGTATTCTCATCTCTAATCGTCAGTTTCCTCGTAGCCATCTGTTGCAGTGGTTGACCTGATACCTGTTCAATCTCCCCTCTATCCATACCTCCGTTGGTGTAGACTGTGTGATGATGCATGAACCTTCTTCCTTCACTAGTTCTATGATCATGCAGAGTCCTTCTCCATTTATCATCATCTCTCTGTGGATTGTGTCCTTCTATCAGCGTACCAATATTCCCTGCTTCCAAAAACACACAAACAAAACAAGACAATGCTCCGCCGAAGCGGTGCCATCTTCCTCCTCTGCGTTAGAAAAGTCCTACAATGGTACATACAGATCTAGGAATCTCTCTCTCTTACTTGCCCCTCCATCAAGGTAGCCATCAACACCTATTACTAACCTTCCCACGTGGGTGTTGTCCATCAATTACTTCCTTAATCCTTTACCACCACATAGTCACCAAGTTGCAAAAAATGTCCAGATTCTCCTGGTAGGTCTGGCAGAGAAGCCTTCACCTTTTCGAAAGAAAGTCTGCATAACATTGTTAGTTGAGACACAGCATGCTACTTCATCCTGTCTTCTTATCAGTCCTGATAAGCCTTTTAGATTAGGAAGTGCACATTCTTGCAGCTTGTTATAGTCACTAATGTCATAGAAAGGCCTCCTCTAAATTCTGCCTTATACCACAAATACATTTTCCCCTAAAACATTTAATCTAACCCATAACCCATTACTTACTACTGCTCATATTCTTAATACAATATGCAAATATACCAATAATTCCTCTTACCATCAATACTACCCCCTTTTTTGAACACGAGTCACAACGTGATTCATGCTTTCAAAAACAAAACACCAACATTGTTTATTAAACCCTAATAACAATGAAATTAAAATGACAACATTGGATAATACCTCAACTTACTTCTATCCCGTAAAGTAATCCAAGATTAGCTATCAACAGGTATCCCTCATTCAGGATAGCTCCCTCTCTCTTTAGTTATTTTATGGTTTGATTCATATATATTATTACCAAATTATAAACTTCTTCACAATTATCCTTATCATAACTAACCCCCAATTCAGCATGCCTCTAGGATTTACAGTGCGGGTGATCAAGTCACACTATAAAGCCAGGAGAAATTGCAGAGGTCATTGAAATCATTCAATGAATTGTTCCATCCAATAGTATACTAAACATTACCACATTAAAAACCTTTCATAAATGTTATGTACCCCAAGTGTACATTAAATCCTCATGACATTTATTCTCATAAGAAATCATGTATACCCAAAACTCAGTCAAAAAATTAAAACTTCATAAAATTCACTGTGTGTGCTCCTTTAAGGCATATCACCTTTGACCTGTTGAAACTCCTAACACTCAAAATAACAACCTTTTATAAACATCATACTAGGTGTGTTGTGTTTTATATGAAAACCCCAATTTAAAAACAACAAACAAAAATAGCCAGGCCATACTTAATTTAGTAGCTCCCTTTTATGACCTAAAAATAAGACTACCTAATTTTACTAACTGTTCCACCCTAGCCCTGGGCAATATTTGAATGAGATAAGGAAATCCCCTTGCTCCTGGAATAGAAATTATACATGTTGTTAACATTCAATTACAATCAATAATCCAATAGTAAGTACACACACAACATGATACAGCTATACACAGTCCTATCTCATCATTAATCGTTTATATCAAACTAATTCCTCATAACTACTCCATAAAAAGATTATATAAAACCTTTCACAATATTAAAACCACTCCAATTTCTTCAAGTATACAATGATTGTTTAATTGATTACCCTTCAGATCATATCCTCTTTAATTCTCACAATAATTATTAAACCCCACATCTGCTCCTTATTATCCAATATCAAATGATCCATTATCGTTTACATAATCAACAACAAAATAAAATCCATGTCCTTTGCCATTGTTCCTGTCACCCCTGTAAATGTCATATTTCATTCATTAGCCAATACCCTCACTTTGTGTAAGACTTTATATTTTATCCCAGGCATCTATTTAAAATGTGTTCGCTACGTTGTCTCCTACTCTCCCCTTATCATAATGCTATAGGAGACTTCCATCAATCCTGGAGAAAAAAAACGCCCCCTCACAAAACACTGGATAATACCACGTTTATTAAGTTAACTACACCTTCTACTATAAACCTATAACCCCTTTCTAGTAATTTAATCATCGCAAACTGTTGCATTGATGTTTTAAAATATAAACCTATTGTTTCATAATCCAAAACCCACAAAAAGATGTCTACTTAATCCATCAGGCCAACAGCAACAACTATCTCCCATCGTTCAACGTACTATACACAGATTATCGTTATCAGAAGTAATGAACCGTCGTCATAACTCACCTCTGTTTAAACAGACTATATAATGTCAGAATACTAATGATCAATTATCAAATATCATTCCTTATTCTACTATCTAGACATGTTCTTCATTAGTAAATCGTCTCCACAAAGCAATACTACCTAATAACATATTCTCATTCACCTAAATATAAATAATTACTTCTATTAAACAATCCCATTCAACATCAAGTCAACCTGTCTCATCACCCAATTAACTTACTTACTTTTTAAACCCTCTACAATATCTATCATACTCTACCGCTAATTTTCCTTATAACGGTACCTCAACAGATGACAAATTACTGTGAAGTTATAGTCAAAACAAATAAAACATCCAATTCAAAGCTATGCAACTTTAATTACTATGTTGTACTATTTACTATGTGTCGGTAAGAAAATCCCTTTCACAAAATGTTTATCAAGTCACCTATTAATCTATGTCAATATCCTCAATGTAAAAGTTTTGCTTTCTCTCCCTCTCTGGGTTTGAACCAGGGACCCTCTACACATATCCACAACATTCACCATCGACACACCATACAAAATCTGCAATCCTTGCAAAGCAACTACTTCCAGTTCATAGAGCAAGTGACGTCACCTAATGAAAACCGCACTAGCTCTCACCGCTAACTAGCTAGCCATTTCACACCAAACATTCAACCCCCTATGACTTCCTTCTCCACAGCAACCATTGATCCTTGTACACCTAACGTAACCCATAATGTCCCTTACAGCGCTCTCACGTTTCAGAAAGCCCCAATGGTTAACACCCACAGACAAAACATGGACATTCTTCCATGTTTTACTAGTAGACAAATTAACACACTCTCAAACAGCGTTCTACATTAACCTCTATCACAGGGTTTAAAAACTAACGTAACAACATTAACCATCCTAAATTGCTCTAGTAACGTCATGTATGTTCAGTTTATTTATTACGATAGTATGTCCATAATACTTCTAACAAAGCTATATTATCCCTAGTTTAAAAAAAAAAATATTTCTATAATTGTCTTAGTTCCCTTGCTTCACTTACCATGAATATAAGACATTCGCTTTTCTGTGCGTCCTAAATTACATTCAATTTCTCTGTAATCAACTAAGATCATAGCCACACAATGAAACCATCACTCCGCCATTATCAGAATGAATGAGATCTAGTCAACTATTCTTTCTAAGTAGGCTACAAGTAACACCAAACACTTGCTGTAGTTTACCATCATATATTGAAATCATCCATTTATCACGATCCAATTTATTTATAGACATATTCCACCATTGTCACTCGTTTAATCTAGCAAAACCTTATTCAATGCCCCAAAAAAATTACTACCACGCACTCTTCTCTCCATACCCGTTAACATTTTTACATTTTAGTCATTTACCAGATGCTCCTATCCCGAGCGACCCACAATTAGTGAGCTCATACATTTTTTTATAGTTATACTAGCCCCCCTTGGGAATCGAACACACAACCCTGGCGTTGCAAGCACCGTTCTCCACCAACCGAGCTACAAGAGTCCTGCTATTTAAACCACACACGCTTCAAATCATACATTCAACATCACCAAACCAAATACTCCTTCGTACCTATTCAATCAACACATCAGCAGTGGAATTTACACTCATAAATGCAGATTGTTACTCCATGCCATTGAAATGATAAATAAATTCCACAAATAGCGCCATTACAATGATTTCTCATCTTACCCTCTGATACAAAATGAAGTTCCATCGCTTTACTAAGTTAGCTCTACCATGATAATTAGTTCAATTGAACCCTATATTGGCTTTGTACTATATTATACATTACGTCTAAAACAACATTACTTATGGTCAGTTTATTCCACTATCACATGATCCAGCAACGGTATAAACTTAGAAAAACCATATTAATTACTTTCCCACCCATTACGTACGTCTACGTTTGGGTGAGCAAGTTTAATACAGACATGGCACTCTAATTATGATTTTGTCATTACCATTTACAAATCGTCACAACTCCTTATAGAACGTTAGAAACTTCTAGATACTCACATCAAATAATCCCTTCGTAGTGTTTTTAACCATTCCACCACCTATTTTGGCCATTTTGGTGCTATTATTCAATATGTTACATTGCATTGGCTCCAACTCCTGGCCATTTTGAGTAATTCATCAAAATATTAATTCAAAAAGGGCCTCAAACCCACTCATTTATAATGTTTTTTTTAACCATTATGAGTTAAACATCACAATAAAAGGACTGAAACCTTTATTTCTGCTCTGTTGGGGACTCGAACCTCACAATGCTGCACTAAGGACTGTAACCTTCAACCGTAGGCCTATATACATGGCCTCAAACCATATCCTTAATGTCCTTAAACATTCATGATGTCGTACTCTGTATAATCTCGTCATGTCTACCAAGGATGTTTATCGCTGAGGACTTGAACCTCGCATCTTTCTACGTTCGTCTACCAAAGATGTTTATCCCTGAGGACTCGAACCTCGCATCTTTCTACGTTTGTCTACCAAAGATGTTTATCCCTGAGGACTCGAACCTCGCATCTTTCTACGTTCGTCTACCAAAGACGTTTATCGCTGAGGACTCGAACATCGCATCTTTCTAATGTCTATCCTGTCGTCACGGGACTGACATAACCCATCTACCTTACTTTAGGACACTAATCTAACTTATCATAATAAAAGAGCCTACACCCAATGTTGTCAAAACCCATTCTACTACTTCTGTTTTATGTTTGGTCCTTTACTCAGACCAAACCATGTTTAGAATAATAGCACCCTATTATCGTCAAATTTAATTAACCCCTTACATCTCATTACATAACTCAATACAACTCATCGTCCCCCTTTAAAAATATTGAATTTTAAACGTTCGTTACAGTTCAGCTTTACCACAGATAAGCAGATTTTGACATAATCAAAAAAAATGAAAGTCTGCTTACCTGTTAGTTGAGCTGTAGATTGCATCCTGTTCGTGAAGACGCCAATCTGTTATGATGAGTTTCTGGTATTGAGAAGTTCAAGATGCAAGAATTTACTTAGACATTCTGTGGAGATTTTATACCAAGTATTTATTGGATCACAAGCTTGTGGGTTCATCTAACAAACGGACATGGCTTTGCCCTTTGTCAGTTGAACTACAGTGGGGGAAAAAAGTATTTAGTCAGCCACCAATTGTGCAAGTTCTCCCACTTAAAAAGATGAGAGAGGACTGTAATTTTCATCCTAGGTACACGTCAACTATGACAGACAAATTGAGAAAAAAAGTCCAGAAAATCACATTGTAGGATTTTTTATGAATTAATTTGCAAATTATGGTGGAAAATAAGTATTTGGTCACCTACAAACAAGCAAGATTTCTGGCTCTCACAGACCTGTAACTTCTTCTTTAAGAGGCTCCTCTGTCCTCCACTCGTTACCTGTATTAATGGCACCTGTTTGAACTTGGTATCAGTATAAAAGACACCTGTCCACAACCTCAAACAGTCACACTCCAAACTCCACTATGGCCAAGACCAAAGAGCTGTCAAAGGACACCAGAAACAAAATTGTAGACCTGCACCAGGCTGGGAAGACTGAATCTGCAATAGGTAAGCAGCTTGGTTTGAAGAAATCAACTGTGGGAGCAATTATTAGGAAATGGAAGACATACAAGACCACTGATAATCTCCCTCGATCTGGGGCTCCACGCAAAATCTCACCCCGTGGGGTCAAAATGATCACAAAAACGGTGAGCAAAAATCCCAGAACCACACGGGGGGACCTAGTGAATGACCTGCAGAGAGCTGGGACCAAAGTAACAAAGCCTACCATCAGTAACACACTACGCCGCCAGGGATTCAAATCCTGCAGTGCCAGACGTGTCCCCCTGCTTAAGCCAGTACACGTCCAGGCCCGTCTGAAGTTTGCTAGAGTGCATTTGGATGATCCAGAAGAGGATTGGGAGAATGTCATATTGTCAGATGAAACCAAAATATAACTTTTTGGTAAAAACTAAACTCAGCGTGTTTGGAGGACAAAGTATGCTGAGTTGCATCCAAAGAACACCATACCTACTGTGAAGCATGGGGGTGGAAACATCATGCATTGGGGCTATTTTTCTGCAAAGGGACCAGGACGACTGATCCGTGTAAAGGAAAGAATGAATGGGGCCATGTATCGTGAGATTTTGAGTGAAAACCTCCTTCCATCAGCAAGGGCATTGAAGATGAAACGTGGCTGGGTCTTTCAGCATGACAATGATCCCAAACACACCGCCCGGGCAACGAAGGAGTGGCTTCGTAAGAAGCATTTCAAGGTTCTGGAGTGGCCTAGCTAGTCTCCAGATCTCAACCCCATAGAAAATATTTGGAGGGAGTTGAAAGTCTGTGTTGCCCAGCGACAGCCCCAAAACATCACTGCTCTAGAGGAGATCTGCATGGAGGAATGGGCCAAAATACCAGCAACAGTATGTGAAAACCTTGTGAAGACTTACAGAAAACATATAACAAAGTATTGAGAAACTTTTGTTATTGACCAAATACTTATTTTCCACCATCATTTGCAAATAAATTCATTAAAAATCCTACAATGTGATTTTCTGGATATTTTTCTCATTTTGTCTGTCATAGTTGACGTGTACCTATGATGAAAATTATAGGCCTCTCTCATCTTTTTAAGTGGGAGAACTTGCACAATTGGTGGCTAACTAAATACTTTTTTTCCCCACTGTAATCTAGTCCGACTATTCCCAAACTGGGGCACGCGTACGCCCAGGGGTACACGCAATACAAATGTGATTCACATTTTCAAACAGTCCATTTAGATTTTCTAATGGGGTTATACATTTGGGTAATGTTTTTTTCTCGCCTGAGTAGCCTTGTTTCACTGCCAAAAATAAAATTAAACAATCTAGTGTTCAGCGAAATAATAACACAATGTCAAATACAGGTAGCCTAGTCAAATAATTAACATCCAATCACATTAACCGTTACTCTCTAGTGGGAATTCCACTAACGGTCCATATGTAGCCAAACGTAGCTGCTGCTCATTCCGTTTGCTCGAAAATGGATAAATAGTTTTGTAAACAGTACGGCCCGCGTCCATAGAGACATATACCAGCTCTACTGGTAGTACTGCTACTACCAGCAGTACTACACCTGCACCTGTCGACGACACAAGTGGTTCTGCTTCCACGAGCACATCCAATGCTAGCATCAATAATTCTACATTTGTTGCTAGCACAGCTAGCATGGACACTGACAGTTGTGAATCTGATGCAGCTGAAGAGCAACTGCCCCCTTACCCGGGAAAGCAACGAACAACAGACAGGGACATTGGACCATTGAAGAGGCACAAATATGATTGATTTGGGGTTCACTTATATTGGGAGTAGTGCCTCAGCCACAGTGTGTTATATGTGCAAATGTACTATCTCACAACTCGATGAAACCTTCACTCTTTCGCAGATATTTAGAAACGAAACATGCCAATTTGAAAAATAAACCACGGGAGTTTTTTGAGCGAGAATTAAGACGACTTATGAGTAGTAAGACATGTATAAATGCAACAGATACCATTAATAAGAAGGGGCTAGGAGCGTCTTATATGGCGAGCTACCGAGTGGCTAGGACAGGCAAGCCCCATAATATTGTGGAGGACTTAATTCTTCCTGCTGCCGCGGATATGGCTGGGACAATGCTGTGGGGAAAAGGCCAAAAAAACTATACAGACAATGCCTTCATCAAACAACACTATGGCAGGAGATGTTTTGAAACAATTACTGTTTCGCATACAAGCCAGTGAATTCTATGCGTTACAGCTGGATGAGTGATAGATTAATTTGTGTATTAAAAATAATGACTAAAGGATTTCACCCCAAATACAGTAGAAATGTGTATACGATATTCGAATTATCATGTAGTGTCAACCCACTAACAGAGGGGGTACTAAACATTCAAGGGTAAAGGAGAAGGCGGGAACTGTTTAAAAAAGCCACCTAAAGGTGGGAGGAGCATAGTGCCTTTGTTTGTCAAGAGGTATAAAAACAGTATGTATGTGTTTTTAGCGCCAGAGCTCTCCATGAATAAACTTACAAAAAATCCTTCTTCGTGGTTGTGGACCTTGAATCATTGATGATTAAAACCAGAGCCTTACAACCTCTGGTAATGATTCAAGCTTAGGTTGAATTAGAGATAGAAATTCACATGACAATGAGTCAACAGATGTGGCGGGCCTGGCACAGCTCCTGGTAATGTCCGTTACGTTTATGGGGGATCAATTAAGGAAGACATCCTCTTCTGCAAATCACTGGAAACCAGGACAACATGAGAGGATACTTTTGAAGTACTGGACAGCTTTGTGACATCAAATGGACTTTGGTGGTCAAGATGTGTTGGTATCTGTACTGATGGCACAAAAAAACATGACAGGGAGACATAGTGGAGTGGTAACGCGCGTGCAAGTAGTTGCTCCCGACGCCACTTGGGTACACTGCAGCATCCACAGAGAGGCTCTTGCTGCCAAGGGAATGCCTGACAGCTTGAAAGACGTTTTGGACACTACAGTGACATGGTTAACTTTGTTAAAGCAAGGCCCCTGAACTCTTGTGAATTTTCTGCATTATGCAATGACATGGGCAGCGACCATGTAACGCTTTTACAACATACAGAAGTGCGCTGGTGATCAAGGGGCAAAGTATTGACACGTTTTTTTTTTATTGAGAGAAGAGCTTAAAGTTTTCTTTACTGACCATAATTTTCACTTGTCTGACCACTTGCATGATGACAAGTTTCTCACACGACTGGCCTATCTGGGTGATGTTTTTTCTCGCCTGAATTATCTGAATCTAGGATTACAGGGACTCTCCGCAACTATATTCAATGTGCGGGACAAAATTGAGGCTATGATTAAAAAGTTGGCGCTCTTCTCTGTCTGCATTAACAAGGACAACACACAGGTCTTTCCATCATTGTATGATTTTTTGTGTGCAAATTAACTCAAGCTTACAGAAAATGTCAAATGTGATGTAGCGAAGCACCTGAGTGAGCTGGGTGCGCAATTACGCAGGTACTTTCCTGAAACGCATGACACGAACAACTGGATTCGTTATCCCTTTCATGTCCTGCCTCCAGTCCACTTACCGATATCTGAACAAGAGAGCCTTATCGAAATTGCAAGAAGCGGTTCTGTGAAAATTGAATTTAATCAGAAGCCACTGCCAGATTTCTGGATAGGGCTGCGCTCAGGGTATCCTGCCTTGGCAAATCGTGCTGTTAAGACACTGATGCCCTTTGTAATCACGTACCTATGTGAGAGTGGATTCTCGGCCCTCAGTTACATGAAAACCAAATACAGGCACAGACTGTGTGTGGAAAATGATTTAAGACTGAGACTCTCTCCAATACAACCCAACATTGCAGAGTTATGTGCATCCTTTCAAGCACACCCTTCTCATTAACCTATGGTGAGTTATTCACAGTTATTGATGAACAAATAAGGTTTTATATGTAAGATGGCTAAATAAAGAGCAAAATTATTGATTATTATATTATTATCATTTGTGCCCTGGTCCTATAAGAGCACTTTGTTACTTCCCACGAGCCAAAACTCACACTCATTCTTATGTTTAATAAATGTATCGTATAGTGTGTGTGTGGCAGTCTTACAATGGTGTCCAAAAACTACATTTGAGAGTGTGCTGACCCTGGTGCTAGAGGGGGTACACAGCTGGAGGTTGAATGTTTGAAGGGGTACGGGACTATACACATTTTGGGAACCACTGATCTAGTCTAAGTCATTATATTATTGGTGGAAATGAAGATGATTGTGCTCTTTTGTCTTCATTTACCCCTTTTCAGACTTGCAGGTGAAGGAGACTCCTGCCACAGAGGAAGGGAAGGTGACACTGACCTGTAGCACCACCTGTACGCTAACTGACAACTCCAACCCCACCTACATCTGGTACAAGAACAGACAACGTCTCACCAACCCAAACACCCAAGATAACTACCTCTCTGTCACGAGTTACAAAGCCAGAACCCAGAAGCAGACCAGGACAAGGTAAGTTGAAACGAAGGTGAGTGTTTATTTACAAAGTCAAGAGTGATGCTGAATAATCCAGGGAACAGAGCGGGCGGCGTTGATTAGTTGTTGGGGGTGCAGTGGTTGATCCAAT
Organism: Coregonus clupeaformis; assembly: GCF_020615455.1. Taxonomy (NCBI): domain Eukaryota; kingdom Metazoa; phylum Chordata; class Actinopteri; order Salmoniformes; family Salmonidae; genus Coregonus; species Coregonus clupeaformis. The sequence continues at coordinate 137,209 of NW_025533813.1, read as the reverse complement.
CATGGCTCGGCAGCCGCCGACCACCAGGCAGAGGTTGGATGAAGGTTCCGGACGAGTGACTGCAGATGGAACAAACGGAGGTAAGTAAACAACAAACCAACAAGGTGCAAAACAACAAAACTAACGCTAGAAGCTCTAAGACTGATACTCTGGTAAACCTACTGTTCATGGCTAACGATCCGGCAGGGAATGGATGTTAGGCCAGAGCCTAAGAAGGGTGATGATCAGGACCAGGTGTGCAGATTGCTGATGGGATGCAGGTGCGGAAATCAAGAGAGCTCCCCGGAGCGTTCCAGAACCCTCGGGAAACTGGAGATCACGAGCAGAAAAACTAGTCCACAGACAGGACCCGACTCAGACTGCCGGGATCGTTACAGTACCCCCCTCCGACGCAAACGCCACCGGGCGGACTCCCCGGAGCGCCAGGATGGAGGCGGTAGAAGTCACGGATGAGGTCAGCATCTAGGATCTGTCGCCGCGGAATCCAACTCCTCTCTTCAGGACCATACCCCTCCCAGTCCACGAGATACTGGAAACCCCGGCCCCGCCGTCTGGAATCCATGATGCGTCGCACCGTGTAGGCAGGACCACCTCCGATCATCCGAGGAGGAGGAGGAGGAGGCGGAGGAGGCAACAGAGGACTGAGGAAAACAGGCTTGAGGCAGGAGACATGAAAGGTGGGATGGACTCTGAGCGTCCTCGGGAGTTTGAGTCGAACTGCCACCGGATTGATCACCTTCTCCACCACAAACGGACCAATGAACTCGGTAACAACTTCCTAGACTCAGTCCGTAAAGGAAGATCCCGTGTGGCCAACCAGACCCTATCTCCGATGGTATAGGTGGGAGCGGGGATCCGGCGACGATTCGCCTGGAGCTGATACCGGTCCGAAACTCTAAGGAGTGCCTTTCTGGCCCGATGCCAGGTCCGGTGGCAACGACGAATATGGGCCTGAACAGAAGGCACTGAGAGCTCCTTCTCCTGAGAAGGGAACAAGGGAGGTTGGTAGCCATACAGGCACTGGAAGGGAGACATCCCAGTGGCAGATGTAGGGGAGAGTATTGTGGGCATACTCAACCCAAGGCAACTGAGAGACCCAGGAGGTGGGGTTGGAAGAGGCCAGGCAGCGTAGCGTGGATTCCATCCTCTGGTTGGCTCTCTCCGCCTGACCATTGGATTGGGGGTGAAAACCAGATGTGAGACTGACTGTAGCTCCAATGGCCAAACAGAAGGACTTCCAGACAGCAGAGGTAAACTGAGGGCCACGGTCGGAAACGATATCACTGGGCAAACCGTGGACCCTGAAAACCTCCCTAACCAGGATCTCGGACGTCTCCGAGGCAGAGGGAAGCTTGGCAATTGGCACAAAGTGGGCGAACTTGCTGAATCTGTCCACGATAGTCAGAACGACCGTGTTCCCCTCAGAAGCGGGCAACCCAGTGACAAAGTCCAGGGCCAGATGCGACCATGGTCGCCGGGGAATAGGAAGGGGGTGAAGTAGTCCAGAGCTGGGCCGATTGGTACTCTTATTCTGCGCACACACTGGACAGGCAGCAACATAACCCCGAGTATCCTCGGCCATGGCAGGCCACCAAAAACGTCTGCGAAGAAACGCCATCGTCCGAGCCACGCCAGGGTGACAAGCCATCTTGCTGGCGTGGGACCATTTGAGGACCGCAGGACGAACCGACTCAGGCACAAACAACCGACCGGGTGGACCGTTACCGGGACCGGGCTGCGTCCGAAGGGGCCGCCATCACCTCCTCCTCAATCTTCCACCTAACAGCTCCCACGACGCAGTTCCGGGGGAGAATTGTCTCGGTCTTGGACCCACTCTCCTCCGTCTTGGAGAACATCCGAGACAAGGCGTCCGCCTTGCCGTTCTTAGATCCAGGTCGGAACGTCAGGGAAAAATTGAATCGTCCGAAAAACAACGACCACCTGGCCTGACGGGGAGTTGAGACGTCTAGCCGATTGCACGTAAGCAAGATTCTTGTGGTCAGTCCAGACAATAAACGGTTGCTCCGCCCCCTCCAACCAGTGGCGCCACTCCTCCAAGGCAAGTTTCACCGCGAGAAGCTCCCGGTTACCCACATCGTAATTCCTCTCCGCAGGCGAAAGGCGACGAGAGTAGTAGGCGCAGGGATGGAGTTTACTGTCCGTGGAGCATCGCTGCGACAGGATGGCGCCAACTCCCACATCAGACGCGTCCACTTCAACGACGAACTGACGGGCCGTGTCCGGTTGAGAGAGAATCGGTGCGTTGGTGAATCGCCTCTTCAAATCCAGAAACGCTCGATCCGCCTCCGGATTCCACTTGAAGCTCCTGATACTGGAAGTCAAGGCAGTTAACGGAGCGGCCACACGGCTGTAATCCCGGATGAATCTGCGGTAGAAATTCGCAAACCCCAAAAATCTCTGGAGCTGCAATCTCGTACCGGGCTGGGCCCATTCCAGAACCGCTCTAACCTTCTCCTGGTCCATCCTAATCTCTCCCCTGGAGATGATGTACCCGAGAAAGGATGTCGTGTGGGCGTGAAACTCGCACTTCTCGGCCTTCACGAACAGGCGATTCTCCAACAATCGCTGCAGAACCTGCCGGACATGCTGGACGTGGTCGGAAGGTTCCTTCGAGAAGATCAGAATGTCATCCAGATAAACAAACACAAAGAGACCGATCATATCTCTCAGGACGTCGTTCACCATACTCTGGAATACCGCTGGAGCATTGGTCAGTCCAAACGGCATCACCTGATACTCGAAGTGACCCATCGGTGTATTGAAACCCGTCAACCACTCGTCTCCCTCTCTGATCCGGACCATGTGATACGCATTGCGTAGGTCTAGCTTGGTGAACACCGTAGCACCCTGTAAGGAGTCGAAGGCAGAACTCATCAAGGGCAGGGGATACTTGTTCTTGACCGTGATGTCGTTCAACCCCCGATAATCAATACACGGTCGAAGAGAGCCATCCTTCTTACCCACAAAGAAGAATCCTGCCCCCAGGGGTGATGACGAGGGACGAACGAGACCAGCAGCTAGGGACTCCTTGATGTAGGTCTCCAAAGCCTCACGTTCAGGGCGGGAGATACTGTATAACCTTCCCTTGGGGTAGACAGCTCCAGGGAACAGGTTGATGGCACAATCATATGGTCGGTGGGGAGGGAGTGACAGAGCCTTCTGCTTACTGAACACTTCCCCCAAATCGTGATATGTCTCGGGAACCAGGGACAAATCTGGGGGTTTAGCCTCAATCACCTGACTGGGAACCGAATGGGGACAGGCAGTCTTGAGACAGTTAGCATGACAATCAAGGCTCCAACTCGTTACCTTGCCCGTCACCCAATCGAACGTGGGATTGTGTTCCTTCAGCCAGGGGTATCCAAGGACCAGAGGAACATGGGAAGACGGCAGAATGAAGAATGAAATCATCTCCGAATGATTCCCCGACAACAGCATCTTAACCGGTTCAGTCCTCATCGTGATACGTGCCAGACTACTGCCGTTCAGAGTGGTCGCTTCAATGGCTTCCGGCAATTGCTCCTTGGAAAGCCCCAGCTGTTCCACCAACTCGGCATCAAGAAAGCTTCCATCGGCACCTGAATCGATAAAAGCGTTAATCGCTAAGCTCTGATTCCTGTTCACAAGGGTAGCCGGGAAACGGGGTCTGACAGAGGTATTGAGAGGTCGAAACTGGCTCGCTAAAAGTCCTCCCAACTTTAGCGAGCCGCGCAGTTTGACGACCGCCGGGAACAGGTGGCGAGGTAATGTCCCGAACCACCACAGTAGAGGCAACAGTTAGTCCTACGTCTGAGTTGGCGTTCCTCCTTGGTTAACCCGTGCCGCCCCTACTTGCATTGGTTCCGAATCGGGAGACAGGACCTCTCCACTAATCCTGTGTGGTGGACGATGATCGACGTATTCTGGTCCAATCCCCGACCCGACTGGAACCTGAGAAGCTGATCGATTGGACGGACCCCATTGCTTCTCCCTCCTTCGCTCTCGGACTCGATTATCCACCCGAATAGACAAGGCTACCAAGCTGTCCAGGTCACTAGGCTCCGGATAGGAGATCAACTCATCCTTGAGCTGCTCCGACAGACCCTGGTAAAAGGCCGCTTGCAGAGACTCCTCATTCCACCCACTCTCCACAGCCAACGTCTTGAACTCGATCACGAAGTCGGCCACGCTGCGAGTTCCTTGGTGAAGCGAAAACAGGCGCCTAGCTGCGTCCCTCCCTCGGACGGAATGGTCGAAAAGCTTCCTCATCTCGGCCGTGAACCCCTGGTATGAAGCCATGCAGGGGTCTTGTCGTTCCCAAACGGCTGAAGCCCACTCCAGCGCTCGACCACGCAGCAACTCAATCACAAAGGCTATCCTAGCCTTGTCTGTGGCATAAGAGTAGGGCTGTAGATCGAACACTAACCCACACTGCATAAGGAAAGAACGGCATCTTCCCAGCTCCCCCTCATATTTATCCGGCGTCGGAACCTTGGGCTCACGGAAGGACACCGCTCCAGACGCGGCAGGCGAGATGGGTGAAACCGGTAGTGGATCCTCCACCGGAAACTTGCGCTGGTTCTGGACCTCCGTCAGACCGGTAGAAAGGTTCCGAACTGCCAACGCGATCTCCTGTAGCTCCGTGCTATGATGGCCCAACATCTTCTCCTGATGGGTAATGGCATGGCGAACAGAGTCCAGGTCCGCTGGGTTCATTACTGGCCGGATCGTTCTGTCACGAGTTACAAAGCCAGAACCCAGAAGCAGACCAGGACAAGGTAAGTTGAAACGAAGGTGAGTGTTTATTTACAAAGTCAAGAGTGATGCTGAATAATCCAGGGAACAGAGCGGGCGGCGTTGATTAGTTGTTGGGGGTGCAGTGGTTGATCCAATCATGGCTCGGCAGCCGCCGACCACCAGGCAGAGGTTGGATGAAGGTTCCGGACGAGTGACTGCAGATGGAACAAAACGGAGGTAAGTAAACAACAAACCAACAAGGTGCAAAACAACAAAACTAACGCTAGAAGCTCTAAGACTGATACTCTGGTAAACCTACTGTTCATGGCTAACGATCCGGCAGGGAATGGATGTTAGGCCAGAGCCTAAGAAGGGTGATGATCAGGACCAGGTGTGCAGATTGCTGATGGGATGCAGGTGCGGAAATCAAGAGAGCTCCCCGGAGCGTTCCAGAACCCTCGGGAAACTGGAGATCACGAGCAGAAAAACTAGTCCACAGACAGGACCCGACTCAGACTGCCGGGATCGTTACACTCTCCCTAGACCAAATCAGCAGTGAGGATGCAGGCAGCTACTCCTGTGCTGTAAAGGCTATGATAATCTCTGTTCTGCTGTTACGTTTGTTGGGGAACCAAAGTCTTTGTAGAATGCAGTTGTAGGAATCATAGTGGTTGTTCTGATTCTCATCCTCTGTCTCTCTGGGTTCATGTGGTTCAGGTGAGTGAGAAGAGGAAGGAAGGAAGGAGAGAGAGACAGAAAGAAAGAGGGAGAGAGGGTGAAAGGAGGATCATTGTTTTACCTGCAGCACTGCTCCAGAGGTGTCAGGATAGAGGGCTCTCTATAGAGTGGTGTCCAAACCTGTACTCAGCACAGACACAGTACACAAGGTTCAAGATAACAAAGAATAAGCCAACGCAATAATTCCACGCAATAATTCAAATGATCTACAGCCACGTTATTACTAGATTTCACGACCGCTGGTCACATTTTCAATGCTAATACTGTAGAATCAGCAACGACACTGGTCCAATTAATGTTTTTATTTTCAAACACTCAGCATATAATTATTATGTTTTCTTAAACTGTTTTTTTAATCCTAACTCAACCCCAGAAACAGGAAGAGGATTTCCAGTACGCTGCTGTGGAATTCAACCTCCCCAGTGCTGCTCCATAGACTGTGTTTGAGTCAAATTAATGGCTGTTGTTGTTGTTAAGATGCCAGTAGAGAGCGCTGTAGTACAGTACACTGGAAACACCAGGTTTTAGTGTAGCTGGTGGGACATACAGAACTACAGAGATACCATAAGTCTATTAGTATGGTCACATTATGTTGTTGCATTTGTTTTAAAGGATTTTAATAGGGATCTTTTCCAACTTTCCTTCTAGTAGGAAGAGGCATCATGGGGACAGGAAGCCAGCTCTGCATTACCCTTCAGTCCCTCAGTACATCTAGTTAGTGTCAACCACAGACCTCACACTCTTCTGTTTCACACAGCCAGTAAGGTCCCCTACCAAACCTCTCTCTCTTCACCAGGTAAGTACACTTGATAAGACATTATACCTCACCATTCTAGTTTTTATTGGGAATTTCTTCTGCAGAACACATGCTTGTATGTGAATGGTATTGTAAAATGTACTGGAGTGTGGTTTCATATATTTTGTTTTGTTTAGCATTGTTTTTTAAACAATTTATTTTTTTAATATTTAGTTTTATTATGTAGAAGAGACCAGGATATGTTGTTGCCCTGTGTCCCAACACTCAATGTTATAGTCATGGTCCTGAGAATAAAACAGGTTTAATACCAACCATCAATAGAGAAACACGTGTCTTACAGTGCTAAAGGTCTGTTTTAATATGGGATTTTTCCTGCTTAATTGGAGTATAAGGTTTAGTTATTCACCAGTTATAAAGTATATTTTAGTTGTTTACCTTCATGTTTCTAAGACTGCAGGGAGGGAGATGCAACAATGGGCTTGAGAACAGCAGGAATGGATACATAGGCCTGTGGTTTACACACATCTCTCAGCAACTGTGTAACAAACTGCATCAGAGTTAGCCTAACCATTTCCGGTACGCTACCCTATAATAACCACAATATAGTTAGCCTATCCATTCCCAATACGCTAGCCTATAATAACCACGATACAGGCCCTATACACCGGTACAGGACTAATGATGATACTAGTCTATAATAACCACGATACAGGCCCTATACACCGGTACAGGACTAATGATGATACTAGTCTATAATAACCACGATTCAGGCCCTATACACCGGTACAGGACTAATGATGATACTAGTCTATAATAACCACGATACAGGCCCTATACACCGGTACAGGACTAATGATGATACTAGTCTATAATAACCACGATACAGGCCCTATACACCGGTACAGGACTAATGATGATACTAGTCTATAATAACCACGATACAGGCCCTATACACCGGTACAGGACTAACGATGATACTAGTCTATAATAACCACGATACAGGCCCTATAGACAGGTAGAAATATAAAAAGCTGTATAAAAGCAATCTCAGAGGTCAGCTTCAGGTGCTCCTCTAACGAATTGGATGGTCTCACTTCCCTTCGTCAGGGCCTCATCCCTCTTTTGCACAGCCTCAGGATCGGCACTTGGCAGTTGCAAGTTGGTCGCTAGTGGGATGACAGGGATTGAAGCCCTCAACGTCACCAGCCACTCCATTGTCAGCCGTCTCCTAACTGCATCTAAAGCCTGTCTCCTCTGTGCTCTGTTGAGCTCTATGTGTGAGTCCATGTGCCGGTCCAGCCTGCTGAAATGGGTGGAGCATCCCGTCCCTGCACACAGCTCCTGCCTGATATTGACATGTCCCAACTGCCAATGACAAAGGAGCACCCTCTCCTCTGTGTTCCTCACATTGTGGCCAGACATGTATCCATGAATCCATTGTGGTTGGAGTCCTGGGTCTCTTCAAGGGTTGCCTGGGTCTCCTCAAGGGAGGCCCGAGTCCTCTGGAGGGTGGCCCCATGTGGGCAAAATGAACCATACGCTACAGATTAGCTATACTCACACCCCTGAGAACGTGTGCCAAATTCCATCACTCAGAGTCAAACGGATCAAGAGATATAAATATGTGCTTGTTGTAGCGCCACCGTGTGGTCGATCTGAATGTGCTTAGATATGTTGAGTCTTGACAGTATTTGGAACATGTGTATCAATATCCATGTCTGATTTATAAGCGTATATCTGCCACACCACGCCCAAATGAATGCTGATTGGTCAGTAGCGGCCATTTTGTTAATCCACAATAATGGCATTATTTAGTGCATGTAGCTGTACTCAGTCTCTCCTTTACTTTTAGCCAAGAGAGACTGGCATGCATAGTATTGATATTAGCTCTCTGATTACAGTAAAGAGAAAGACAATAACTGCTTAAGCATCCTGTTTTGAATTCATGATGAAATAACTGAAATTGTATTAATCACATGCACCAAATACAACTGGTGTAGACGTTACCGTGATATGCTTGCTTATGAGCCCAGAGTTATAAAACGTAATAGTAACACAAAAGGAATAAAATACACAAGATGGAGCTATATACAGGTTGGTTGTCAACCACCATATAAAATCCACAGAAGATAAAGAGTGAGAGACAGAGACAGAAACAGACACAGAGTGAGAGAGAATACACTCACCAACCGAGAATTCACAAAATGGGACAAGCATCAAATTGAGAATCTGCATGCTGAATTCTGCAAAATTATCCTCTGTGTACAACGTAAAACACCAAATTATGCAGGCAGAGCAGAATTAGGCCAGAATTAGGACAATACCCACTATTGATCAAAATCCAGAAAAGAGCCGTTAAATTCTACAACCACCTAAAAGGAAGCGATTCCCAAACCTTCCATAACAAAGCCATCACCTACAGAGAGATTAACCTGGAGACCCATGTGGTCCTCTGTAGCTCAGCTGGGAGAGCATGGCGCTTGTAACGCCAAGGTAGTGGGTTCGATCCCCGGGACCACCCACACGTAAAAAAAAATGTATGCACGCATGACTGTAAGTCGCTTTGGATAAAAGCGTCTGCTAAATGGCATATTATTATTATTATTAGAAGAGTCCCCTAAGCAAGCTGGTCCTGGGGCTCTGTTCACTATCACAAACAGACCCCACAGAGACCCAGGACAGCAACACAATTAGACCCAACCAAATCATGAGAAAACAAAAAGATAATTACTTGACACATTGGAAAGAATTTACAAAAAAACTGAGCAATTTAGAATGCTAATTGGCCCTAAACAGAGAGTACACAGTGGCAGAATACCTGACCACTGTGACTGACCCAAACTTAAGAAAAGCTTTGATTATGTACAGACTCAGTGAGCATAGCCTTGCTATTGAGAAAGGTCACCGTAGGCAGACCTGGCTCTCAAGAGAAGACAGGCTATGTGCACACTGCCCACAAATTAAGGTGGAAACTGAGCTGCATTTCCTAACCTCCTGCCAATTGTATGACCATATTAGAGACACAGATTTCTCTCAATTTACACAGACCCACAAATAATTTGAAAACAAATCAAATTTTGATAAACTCCCATATCTATTTGGGGGAAAGCAACAGTGTGCAATCACAGCAGCAAGATTTGTGACCTGTTGCCACAAGAAAAGGGCAACCAGTGAAGAACAAACACCATTGTAAATACAACCCATATTTATGTTTATTTATTTTCCCTTTTTTACTTTAACCATTTGCTCATCGTTACAACTCTGTATATAGACATAATATGACATTTGAAATGTCTTTGTTCTTTTGGAACTTTTGTGAGTGTAATGTTTACTGTTAATTTTTCACTGTTTATTTCATTTTTGTTTATTATCTATTTCACTTGCTTTGACAAAGTAAACATATGTTTCCCATGCCAAAAAAAGACCCATGAATTGAATTGGTAATACATTATGTAAATTCCAAAATGGTGACAAATACTGACATTTAATCAATTACAAATTACATTACCCTCTCCTGGAATAAATAAATAAAATACTAAACTCTCCCACTTACTGAAATTGACCGGGAAATACAGTAATTGCATACATTTCTGCTTGTCCCTAAAGTATAATGGATTTATACTATAGTCCAGTTGGTGACGGTAATGCAAGATATTGGATGCCAACCACCATTAACGCCCACTGAAGAAGAAGAAGAATTTCGTCATTACAATGTAAACGCGATTGTTCGACAGTCTGCTGGGTGAGGCGTTATACGTTCCTCCATTCATTGCCAAATGGGATTCCTAGATCCTCCTTTCTCTAATATCTCTGCCATGAGCTCTTAAATCGAGATAGCTGTGTATTTTCCTACTGCATGGCCAGTGTGAGTCAGAATGCTAACTAGTCAGCTACATTTCAGTCAGTAGTTGTACTTCCAAATGCGGTGGTCACTGGATAAACTAGCTATGAGTTGAACATGTCATAAAACGAACTAGTAGCCAGTTGTTGCCGCCCATGGTGGAATCATATCTAACCCACTAGCTCTTGAAGCATATGTTATATGTTCCTACACGAGCTCTCATCTAGCTAATGTCGCGATTGAGCATTTCGCTACGTAGCTAAGCTGTTTTATAACAAAACGATGATATGAATCAAACACTAGCTAATTTCCCCCCAACATCGGACACTCTCTAGCGGTTGGGGGACTAAATCACCTCGAGCTCAACATTTAAATGGACTGGAAAATAACGGTAAGTTTTGCGACTAGAGACACCCTTCTAGCTAGCTGACCACCGATTTTCAGTGCAATTTATGTAAGTTAAGTTAGGTTTTAGAGTTTTCAAAAAAGTTATATATGTACACATTTTGTGGGACACGCTGCATATTGTAAAATTCGACTGCGCGACAGACCACACCATTTCATATCCAACTTTTTACCTCTGAAATATAGCTAACGGATTTTCTAATGTTGCTAGCTTAGTTGCTAAATGTTGATAGAACTGCTAAGACAGCAAAAAGGAAAGAAATTGTAAGCATAGATAATACATATCACGAAAACAGCTGAATGTTGTCAAGCTTTACCGTATCAAAATTGGAGTCCTCTGACGGAGGCGTTTTGCACAATCTGCAAAAATGTATTTGGAACTTTGAACCATGAACTTTTTGACACCTATCACTGTTGGCTATGTTTCATCTTACAACAGCTACATAGAGGCAGTATTTAGTCAAATGTTACAATGTATGCATCAATATTCCCTATTCCCCCTCAGGAGACTGAAAAGATTTGGCATGGGTCCTCAGATCCTCAAAAAATTCTACAGCTGCACCGTCGAGAGCATCCTGACTGGTTGCATCACCGCCTGGTATGGCAACTGCTTGGCCTCCAACCGCAAGGCACTACAGAGGGTAGTGTGTACGGCCCAGTACATCACTGGGGCCAAGCTTCCTGCCATCCAGGACCTCTATACCAGGCGGTGTCAGAGGAAGGCCCTCAAAATTGTCAAAGACTCCAGTCACCCTAGTCATAGACTGTTCTCTCTGCTACCGCACGGCAAGCGGTACCGGAGTGCCAAGTCTAGGTCCAAAAGACTTCTCAACAGCTTCTACCTCCAAGCCATAAGACTCCTGAACAGCTAATCATGGCTACCCTGACTATTTGCACTGCCCCCCCACCCCATCTTTTTGCGCTGCTGCTACTCTGTTAATTATTTATGCATAGTCACTTTAACTCTACCCACATGTACATATTACTTCAACTACCTCAACTACCCGGTGCCCCCGCACATTGACTCTGCACCGGTACCCCCCTGTATATATAGCCTCCCTACTGTTATTTTATTTTACTTCTGCTCTTTTTTTCTCAACACTTTTTGGTTGTTTTATTTTACTTTTTTATTAAAAAGTTAAGGGCTGTAAGTAAGCATTTCACTGTAATGTCTGCACCTGTTGTATTCGGCGCATGTGGCCAATAAAATTTGATTTGATTTGATTGAGTATTAAACTAATTGGGAGACTAATTTTCATTACAGATAACATCAAACAAAAAACGTGGGTACACTTCCAGTTATATTTTCTTATCTACCAAGGTGCATGGTGGACCTCGGAAGACCCTGGCGGACAGGCTGAGGGGCCGGGTGACCCATGGTTGTCGCAGTGGACCACCCACATTGCTTGCACCAGAGGATGAAAATTCTCTGCTGCAGTACTGTATCTACTGCGCCAGCCATGGGTTCCCCTTCACCAGACAGAAGCTGATGAAATACGCCGACAAAATACGCAGGTATTTGGTGTTCTATGTGTTTATGTATGTAGATTGGTGGACTGACTGTTCTCAATGTGTGTGATGTAAATGTGGATGTGTATGGTGATGCCAAAACAAACATTTTCATCCTGGATGGACAATTATATATTCTATTCTATTGTAGGTTTCGGCACCCAGGGGAAACAATCCCACCACTGGGGAAAAGGTGGTGGGAAATGTTCAGGAGGAGGCACAAGAACCTGAGCATGAGGAGGCCGGACACCCTGGACAGGGGGAGAGCTGAGTGTGCCACACGTCCGACGATGGACACCTTCACTTCTTATGAGAAGCACTTGGAGGAGAGTGGGTTGAGGGAGAAACCCAGACAAATCTATAACTGCGATGAGTCTGGGTTTCGTAGCGACCAGAGTAGGCACAAAGTGCTGGCTCCCCAGGGCGCAAAACACGTATACCAGCAGGCTCCTGGGACCAAGGAGCACATCACAGTGCTGGCCTGCTTCAACGCAGCTGGTGAGGATGTCCCTCCGTTTATCATCTACCCCAAGTGTTTCCCCGGTGGCCACTACACACTGGGAGGCCCCCCCCCAAGCCTTGTATGGACGGTCAAGCAGTGGCTACATTGACGGGGACCTGTTCAGGAAGTGGTTTAAATAACATAACATAACATGCCATTTAGCAGACGCTTTTATCCAAAGCGACTTACAGTCATGCGTGCATACATTTTTTTGTGTATGGGTGGTCCCGGGGATCGAACCCACTACCTTGGCGTTACAAGCGCCGTGCTCTACCAGCTGAGCTACAGAGGACCACAAGCATGCATTGAAACACCACATTAAGCATGCAGTGAAAGAGCGCCCTCTCCTTCTCTTCGATGGGCACAAGAGCCACATGGACCCGGAGGTGCTCGCGGCGGCAATAAGGGAAGGGGTTATACTTCTTTGTCTTCCACCACACTGCACCCATGTCCTGCAGCTGCTGGATGTGGCATACTTTGGCCCTTTAAAGGCTGAGTTCTCCAAGGTAGCTGGAGACCTTAGCCATTTTGACCACTCCTACATGGTAAACAAATCAGAATTTGCCAGAGTATTCCGCCTCCCGTACCAGCGATGCAAGGACATGCGCTATGTGGTGTAAGGGTTTAATAACTGTGGCCTCTTCCCTTTTGACCCTTCAGCCATTGAAGGGTCCCGTTTAATGCCGTCTCAGTCACTACCGGGTCCCACCACCACCTCTCCTGGAACCAGCAGCACTGTGCCGTCCATCAGCACCTCCTCCCCAGCGACCACAGGAGGACCCTCAGCCCCTGCTCCAGTCCCAGCCCCTGCTCCAGCCCAAGCTCTAGAAGAGCACCCCCTAATAGAGGGGAGGCTGATAGCGAAGGACCTGGGGCACATCCTTACTGTCCTGAAGTATCGGCTGGACTGATACAGAAGACTCCCTGTGGTTGCCACATGCCTCACCAGGGAGGAATACACGCGCCAGTGGCAGGAGAGGGGTGAGAAGGAGAGGGCCGAGGCAGAGGAGAAAGAGCATCGGGCAGCCCTCAGAACACAGAGGGCACAGGAGAGCGCTGCCATGGATGAGACCATTGACGCCATCGCTTCTGCTGGACCCCCTGCTGGAACCACTCCTGACAGCTGCATCACCACTGCCAGTGCCTCCCAGTGTGCAACACCTGTGGGAGCTGCCGGAGTCCCCAGCTGCAGAAGAAGGCCACGTGCCTACTCTCCCGGCCACACCATTGTCGGCACCTCAACCCCACCATTCCAAACACCAGCTCCTCCAAGCCATCGTCAGCGGTTTTGTCCACCACCACCACGATGCACACCACCCCCCCTGTCTGACACCACCAACACGGCCTCCTCTGGACCAACTGCCTCCTCCGTCTCCCCTGGTCACACCACCATAGCAGCCTCGTCTGGTGTTCCTGCCCCCTGCAATTTGAATAGCGCCTCCTCCACAGGTAAACACATGTTAAATGACTAACAAATTACTGTTTGTTATCTGTTTTATAAAACAGCAATGTACAAAAATAATAATCTCTCTTTAAATATCTACAGTACATAGCACCAGCCCTCAAGCCATCTCCACCTCCTCCAAAACCTCTGCAGCTTCCTCCAGAGATATTAATGTAAAAAAAAGTTGAAAAGGGTTTTCATGAAACATGCTCTGTCTATCACTACTTTTTCTCCAACTGCAGAACAGAAAAGGAAGAGAAAAGCTCCACCGGTCACGCCACCCATGACACCACTCTCAGGTACTTCATCATCTGTTTTTCTCTCTCTCTCAGTTGTATCAATTACTATTGTTGTTGAAGAACTTATACATTTTGCAAAACCATATTAATCAATTTGTATTATTATTTTATTTTTTATAAAAGACACCACCTGCTGTGCTCGCGGAAGGGAGCATGATCCGCCTGCAAGCTCCCCTCAGGAGTGTAGATCCGAGGTGCCATGGGAGTGCTGTGACTTCTGCCAGCACTGGTTCCACTGCAGGTGTGTGCAGTGGGATCCAGAGGTAGCGTGGAGCTGTATTTTTATTGTGATATTTGTGACAATATAGAGATGGAGGTCGAGATTTAATTTTTTGTTTTGTTTGTGTTCATATGAAATTATTTATTTGTACAAAAAATAAATGTCTAAAATATAATATATATATATATTTATTGAACCCATCTTGTGTATTTATTCCTTTACTTTCCAAGTGCACCTCTGCAACACAAACTCCAACAGTGTTTTCATTGTTTGTCAATGCACATAACTGAAATTAAAGTTTTATTTGATGTAAATTATTAATACTCATATTTTAGTATTCAACTGTTATCTACTTTCTCAAAACATAAGACGAATCTGTAAAACAAATTATGAGACATTATTTGGATACAACACTTGGATTTTGGATGTTGGTGAACGTTGGTGAATTTGGATGTTGGTGAACGTTGGTGTATTTGGATGTTGGTGAACAATTTTTTAAGAGTCCACAGGAGGGCGCACCGGGCTACGCAATGAAAAGTTGACAGGCAAGTCATTATTTTTTACCGGAAGGCTAGCCAACTATCTAGTAAACAATTCGGGTACGTGGTTGGTGTCTCTTAACAAAATTAAACGGATATATCTTGTAATTTAACAAAATAGTAAGGTGGCCAATACCTGGGGATAATACGGGACGTATTTTTTTGCTAAACCGCTTATCAAAAAGCTGATAATAGAAGTATTTCCACTGAAATGTCAAACATGCTAATTGCTAACCCGTTAGCTAACATTTTTACGACACCAATAGTCACATAACATTGATGGCTTTCACAAGGTAACACTGTTGAAGGTAATATTTCTTAAACGCTGTTGAATATGCCGATAATTCGGTTCCACGCTAGCTAGCTAGCAAGCCATCCTCGGCGACAATGTTAATGTGGCGCAGGAATGTCCGATTCATGTTTTAATTGTGTTAACTGTCATTGAAGTTGATGGTTACTACTGGTTTCAGATCCGAAGTAAGATACTTTTATCAGTACACTCGTAACAACCTAATCATTACGAAACATATATTCGATCAAATAAGCCTCTTCCTCTGTTTTGAAAGGAAATGACTTGTATAATAAATATGGTGGAAACTCTTGACTAGCCCATGCCTCCACCAACCCAATGCTATTAGATTTGTGTGAAGTAGTGAACGATTGAACATTTTAGGAAAAATGAGATTTTCGAGGGATGCACCCAAATCAATCAGAGGTGTAGACTAAATTAATCAAATGTTTGGTTTAATGATAAACTGTTTAATATTTCTTATGGCCAACAGGACAAAGCTAGCCCGTTCCCCTCCACCCTCCCGGAGTCCCCAGGTCAAAAGCCTCCCGGTACCGCTTTACTGCAGGGTCTGGTCGACTGCAGGAAAACACCGGGGCAGAGTGGAACTGAGAGAGGAAGAGAAGGAGAAGAGAAGGAAGATGGAGATTTTATTTCATTAAGTAAGAACCATGGTGTGTAGATTAGACTACAGTTTGCCTCTGTAACAAAAGCGGAGGTGCATAAAGATGGCGGCCCGCATGTACTTACCACAAATTCCTCGTTTTGCTAAGTTCACTGTATTGTACATTGCTCTCCTGTACTGTTTTTTGGTATGGTCATTAGCAAGGAAACCTGATCCCAATTTTATCTTCAAGACACTGGCAATTAGAAAAAACGAAAAAGTTGATTTATTGGAACATTGAACAATGTCGCGCACCTTCCTTTCAAAAATTCAGTGGATCGTGCTAAAACAATGACGAATTCTGCCATCTTTATGCACTTTGGTCATTTATTGATTCATTATATATTGATGAAAATATATGGGTCATTCCACCCATTTTAAAAAAGTTTAACTTGGTCCAAAAAATATTTCACGTAATTTTTACATTCTGGTCATCTTCATAAAAAACATGTTTTCCCATCTCAAGACATTTAATAAAAATATTACTACACTAAGTGCCTATGTGCCAAATAAAGTAACAGTGTTGACTGTAAACAACAAAACCACCAGATTACATGGGTAAAATAGTCCTTTAAATCAGCCATAAACCCCCCTGTAACAGGAGTAATGGAAGGTTGTTTTGTGAAACAGGGAGTGGCAATTGAATGCAATCTAAACAAAAAAATATAATTTTTAAAACCTTCATGTTTCTAAGACTGCAGGGAGGGAGATGCAACAATGGGCTTGAGAACAGCAGGAATGGATACCCAGGCCTGTGGTTTACACACATCTCTCAGCAACTGTGTATAATAACCGCAATATAGTTAGCCTAACCATTCCCAGTACGCTAGCCTATAATAACCAAAATAGTCCTTTAAATCAGCCATAAAACCCCTTGTGACAGGAGTAATGGAAGGTTGTTTTGTGAAACAGGGAGTGGCAATTGAATGCAACCTAAACAAAAAAATGTAATTGTAAAATCTTTCTAGCATGTCTATGTATGGGTAAAAGGGTTGACTTGCTCAGTTTTCCACCACAAAACAGCAGTAAATTAACAAAAAGAGTAGAACAAACTCACCTGCTTTTACTGTAGGATTTGAGTATTAGATGTTAAATGTTTCTTTTGAATACATATTTTTAAAGGAATAGTTTCACCATATTAAAATGAGTTCAGTTCATGTAACAGGATTTACCTTAAAATGGAGGGACAGACGAAAATAAATTACTAATCACATTCATAATAATCTTCAGAAATGACTGTCAAAGCAAAAAAATAACTAGTGCTTTACAATGAGTATGTTTACATGTGTTAGGTTCTGAACAAACAGAGTAAAAACTAGAAAAAGCTAAAACCAAGTTTATTCACCCAATGGGTCATACAGCTGCAAAGACAAAGACATGCACATATATTTATACCCTCCTACAAGGCGGAGTCAACTCCTTGCACATCTAGACAGCCAATACATCTCTGTTGCTAGGCAGGAACTGAATTGGTTCCTCTCACTGGTGTAGTCATGCCCCTGCCTGATGCTAGAACCTTCGTGGGCGTGGAAGTATATGTGTGTGAAATAGGACTGTTTCTTCTCACTTCATCTGACATGACCTTGGACCGAATTCCTCACTCCTCCCTAATCCACGTCTGTCCTACCTTATCAGTGACTGAAACCAGACAGTTGCCCTTTGCCTCCCTCCTTAGGAGCCATGATATGAACAATAACATGTTTTGACAGAATGTAAACTTTCTGCACTCCCCCTTGTCTCACTCAGTAACTTTCCATACACTTAGTTCCTATCCACCCTCCATTGACCCCAACATATACATTCCTTATACATGGAAAGTAATCAATAAGTTCTAGTGTGGTAACATGAATAGGTATATTTCAAACTAGAATCAAACACATGCACACTCATAATTTAAAATTAAACTAGTTATGGCAGTAGGCCGAGTATGGCATTAGTCATGTAAACACCTTACTCTGCATATCTTAATTGGCTTAAGGTTGCAATCGAAGCAACGCTGTTAAAACACCTGGTTTTCTGAGCAATCTTTTGAATGATTAGTACACGTACACGCCTTAATTAGATTCATAGAGGTATATTTAATCTGCACATGTGCTAGCATGAGCAGCGCAAGCTTCCTTTTTTTGCATGAGTTCGTGAAAAACGTAACGTCTGCATCATGGAAATAACTTTCACATACAAACTTTATATGTCCGAAATCGGAATCAAATATGCTTATCAAAAATAACATGGTCTCTGTGGTATTACGTTTATTTTGATTGCCAATTTTATCAAAGTCCCATCAGGTAGCCTGATTTCAGATGTCCATGCTATTCAATATCTTTGTTTCACAGGAGACGGCACTAACCGTTGCTCTCTCAGTGGGAGGGGCTTATCATCTGGGGAGCCTCAACAACATCATGATGCTGACAAGACAGAGAAGAGTCTCTCCAGATCAGATCACCTCAAGAAGCACCAGCAGAAATGTATAGGGAAGAAACCTCACCACTGCTGCTTTGACTGTAGGAAGAGTTTTGCTAAACAGAGGGAATTGATCATTTACCAGCGGATTCACAATAGAGAGAAACCGTACAGCTGCTCTCAGTGTGGGAAGATACAGGGGAGAGGCCTGACCTCTGCTTTGATTGTGGGAAGATCTTCAGTCAATCAGGAGCCCTGACTGCACACCAACGCATACACACAGGAGAGAAGCCTTATAGCTGTGATCAGTGTGGGAAGAGCTTCAATCATTCAGGATTAATGACTAGACACCATCGCATACACACAGGAGAGAAGCTTTATAGCTGTGATCAGTGTGGGAAGAGCTTCAATCATTCAGGACACCTGACTAGACACCAGCGCATACACACAGGAGAGAAGCCTTATAGCTGTGATCAGTGTGGGAAGAGCTTTGCTCAAGATTTCACCCTGACTGAACACCAACGCATACACACAGGAGAGAAGCCTTATAGCTGTGATCAGTGTGGGAAGAGCTTCAATAATTCAGGACAACTGACTACACACCAACGAATACACACAGGAGAGAAGCCTTTTAGCTGTGATCAGTGTGAGAAGATCTTCAGTCATTCAGGATCCCTGACTAGACACCAGCGCATACACACAGGAGAGAAGCCTTATAGCTGTGATCAGTGTGGGAAGAGCTTCAATAATTCAGGACACCTGACTAGACACCAGCGCATACACACAGGAGAGAAGCCTTATAGCTGTGATCAGTGTGGGAAGAGCTTTACTCAAGATTCCACCCTGACTGAACACCAACGCATACACACAGGAGAGAAGCCTTATAGCTGTGATCAGTGTGGGAAGAGCTTTGCTCGAGATTTTACCCTGACTGCACACCAACGCATACACACAGGAGAGAAGCCTTATAGCTGTGATCTTTGTGGGAAGAGCTTTGCTCTAGATTCCACCCTGACTAGACACCAACACATACACACAGGAGAGAAGCCTTATAGCTGTGATCAGTGTGGGAAGAGCTTCAATCAGTCAGGACACCTGACTACACACCAACGCATACACACAGGAGAGAAGCCTTATAGCTGTGATCAGTGTGGGAAGAGCTTCAATCGTTCAGGACACCTGACTACACACCAACGCATACACACAGGAGAGAAGCCTTATAGCTGTGATCAGTGTGGGAAGAGCTTCAATCATTCAGGATCCCTGATTACACACCAGCGCATACACACAGGAGAGAAGCCTTATAGCTGTGATCAGTGTGGGAAGAGCTTCAATCATTCAGGATCCCTGATTACACACCAGCGCATACACACAGGAGAGAAGCCTTATAGCTGTGATCTGTGTGGGAAGAGCTTCAATCAATCAGGAGCCCTGATTAAACACCAGCTCACACACACTGTAGAGAAACCTTAGAGCTTTGCTCATTCAGGGTCTCTGAAAAAACACCAGAAAGCTCAAACCTGTATTATTTTATCTCCCTCCTCTCCGGCACCGGGTCCATATCCCTAAATAAAGTTGAAATACATTACTCTTTACAATATCTTTTAAATCTCCCATTCTCAAACTGTTTACTAGGTCTGATTACCATGGTACCCTGTTTAGCATAATATGCAGCTCTGGATCCATATGTATCAACTGTGTTGGAGTAGGAGTGCTGATCTAGGACCAGGTCCATTGTCTAGTTTTTGTCATGCATTTTGATCTAAATGGCTAAAAGTCATCATAGAAAATGTCATAGTGAACCATTTGTGTGTAGAGGGAGATGTTGAGGTGGGTGGGGGTGTTCAGGGCTGTATCATATTTAATTAACTCCTATTATCCATTAAATAATTGTATAATGTAGGATAATGTTTCAACAATACTAGGTATGTATTGTGGGGTGGAAATCAGAATTAGCTAAGTAATATTGACATAATTAAGGTTGTCTCATTTGCAGAATATGCTTACATGTTGGTGTTGGTGGCTGCACTTCCTCCCTCTTATGGGCCTGTGGTTAGGCGGGGGTGAAAGCGTCTTTCACATCCTCCTCAGACGCCACTCACAGTCTATTTGACCTCAGTCACCTGGGGCCCAGAGAGGGGAGAAGTCTGGCTTGTCTATCACATGTCCCTGTTGCTATGCAGAATATCAGAAAGACAATAGGCCAAAGGTCAGAAGGAGACATTGTTTCCATATGTGAATATGTGTCTTTACCTATTGCAAACCATGTGAAGGGATGGTGTGAGTAATGGGAATCAATCACTTGTCTCCACAATGTCTGTGCGTCAGTCACTCCCTCCTTGGGGGAGATTGTTCTTTCCCCTGGTTCCCTTTTTAGCAAGGTGGAGACTAAGTAACAACAAATGTCCTTTTAAGTTCTCAGTACTGAACAAAATAACAAGTTCTTTGTATTTTGGGCCAAGGTCTGGCACAGGATGTGTGGGGTTAGTGTTTGGAACCATTGTATGTCATCTCTGAGGTTGCACCTATCCTGAGCTAGTATATAACCCAGAGGCTCACTCCACTCAGTGGGCTCTCACTCTATTCACTTTGTGTGTGTATTGTGACTTGCTCCTTTATTGATACGTTTTTAATAAAGTAATAATCCTGATTGGTGATTGACCTTATCTCTCCTCATTATTGATTAAAATATCCACCACAGTATTCAATTATCAATACATTTGCTCAACAACATCTGCTTATCACATAGTTTTTTAAATCTTGAATAATAATCTATTTTTTATAAGGATCATAGGCCTCTTGTATAATTAGTTTGGTCCTAAAAGATGTTCACATATTTATTGTAAATCCCTTCACCAGGTTTTAGTGCAACTCTGGCCATCAGTGCTTACAGGTCATGTCAACCACAGACCTCACACTCTTCTGTTTTCTCACAGCCAGTAAGTTCTCCTACCAAACTTTTTCTTTTATTTAACTAGGCAAGTCAGTTAAGAACAAATTCTTATTTACAATGACAGCCTACACCGACCAAACCCGGACGACGCTGGGCCAATTGTGCACCGCCCTATGGGACTCCCGTAAGCAGTATATAAGAGAACTAACGGGACTGCCCCGAAAGAGCTCCCGACCGATGTGTACTGTGGTGCATTAAGTTTGTTGGAACCTCTCCAGCTTGCTGATAATAAATAATTATTCATTTAAGTTTGACTTCAATACATCAATAAATTAAATCCGATATCTTATGTGAAGGAAATGTCGCACTGCATGAGGCAAATGGTGGTCACACCAGATACTGACTACCTTTAAAAAAAAGTTATCTGTGACCAACAGATGCATATCTGTATTCCCAGTCATGTCAAATCCATAGATTAGGGCCTAATTCATTTATGTCTATTGACTGATTTCTTTATTTGACTGATTTCATTCATTTATATTTTTGTTGAGTGCAATAATAACTGAAGAAACTAATTGAATAAATGAATGGGCCTACTAATGTTTTAGGTGTTCTGAGTCAGAACTGTTTCAACGTGACTTACACCCATCAGAGTATCTGTGCTATGAAGGGCTCAACAGTGGAACTGCCCTGCACATATCAACATCCAAGTCTCAGAACCAAACTGGTATATCCAAGAGAAATGTAATGAGGTGCCTAAAATCCTGGGCTCAGTGCCAGAGTATGCAGGTCGTGCTGAGTACCCTGGGACTAAAGAGAAAGACTGCACCCTGAGAATCACAGACCTGAGAGAGAGCGATTCAGCTGAGTACAAGTTCAGATTTAAAACACAGTATTCAGAATGGTGTTACAGCTTCCTGGAACAACTCTGACTGTCACAGGTAATATATAATATCTAATTCTAATAATTCATTAGAATCATTTAGACCTGCAGGTGAAGGTGTCTTCAGCCACAGAGGAAAATAAGAGAACACTGACCTGTAGCACTACCTGTCTTCTGACCGACAACCCCAACCCCACCTACATCTGGTACAAGAACGGACAACATCTCCATGACCGTACTTCCCAACAATACTCCTGTAATACTCTAGTGGTCTGGCGTTACTCTGCAGACAGTTTCTCCTGTACTGTAAAAGACCATGAGAATTTTCTCGCTCCTACAGTGTAGTCTGGACTCACCTATAATAATCATCTTAAGTATCAACCATTAAGGCCTGTGGACCAATAGTAGAACATGTGGGGAAAAACAGACAAATCTGTGAACTCTTGGATAGTAACACTAGTAGAAATTATACAGTATAATATAAAAGGTAGAAAATGGCTGATGGTATGTTATCTTGTTATTACATTTTTTAAAAACATTTTATAAAATCAATTTTAGAATAAGGCTGTAACATAACAACATTTTGAAAAAGTCAAGGGTTCTGAATAATTTCCGAATGCACTGTATGTGTCCTATATATTTAATTTAATTTTAAATAGCCCAGTCCAATACATCTAAAACACTTGAAAATAGTCTCATTATCGTTTGAGGATTTGATCAGATACATTTTGTTTCAGGTGTTCATGGTCAGGGCTGTTTGAATGTGACTTACACCAAGAGGAGTATCTGTGCCTTGAAGGGGTCAACAGTGGACGTTACCTGCACTTATAGACATCCCAGCTGGCATAACGTCACAGAAGTATCCTGGTTCAACAAATGGGAGTCTGGAGTACTGCAGATCTAAGCCAGGACCCAGAGTATGCAGGTCGTGTGAAGTACCATCCAACTACAGACAAAGACTCCACCCTGAGAATCACAGACCTGAGAGAGAGAGTGACTCTGCTGAATACAAGTTTAGATTTACAAAAACTGAGGTAAAATGGGGATACAGCTTCCCTGGAATAACTCTGAATGTCACAGGTAATACTGCCCTTACAGTATTATATAATCTAGTCCGACTATTCCCAAACTGGGGCACGCGTACGCCCAGGGGTACAAGCAATAAAAATGTGATGCACATTTTCAAACAGTCCATTTAAATTTTCCAACAGGGTTATACATTTTCTTGCCTGAGTAGCCTCGTTTCACTGCCAAAAATAAAATTAAACAATCTAGTGTTCAGCGAAATAATAACACAATGTCAAATACAGGTAGCCTAGTCAAATAATTAACATCCAATCACATTAACCGTTACTCTCTAGTGGGAATTCCACTAACGGTCCATATGTAGCCAAACGTAGCTGCTGCTCATTCCGTTTGCTCAAAAATGGATAAATAGTTTTTTTAACAGTACGGCCCACGTCCATAGAGACATATACCAGCTCTACTGGTAGTACTGCTACTACCAGCAGTACTACACCTGCACCTGTCGACGACACAAGTGGTTCTGCTTCCACGAGCACATCCAATGCTAGCATCAGTAATTCTACATTTGTTGCTAGCACAGCTAGCATGGACACTGACAGTTGTGAATCGGATGCAGCCGAAGAGCTACTGCCCCCTTACCTGGGAAAGCACCGAACAACAGACAGGGACATTGGACCATCGAAGAGGCACAAATATGATTGATTTGGGGTTCACTTATATTTGGAGTAGTGCCTCAGCCACAGTGTGTTATATGTGCAAAAGTACTATCTCACAACTCGATGAAACCTTCACTCTTTCGCATATATTTAGAAACGAAACATGCCAATTTGAAAAATAAGCCAAAGGAGTTTTTTGAGCGAGAATTAAGACGACTTTCGAGTAGTAAGACATGTATAAAAGCAACAGATACCATTAATAAGAAAAGGCTAGAAGCGTCTTATATGGTGAGCTACCGAGTGGCTAGGACAGGCAAGCCCCATACTATTGTGGAGGACTTAATTCTTCCTGCTGCCGCGGATATGGCTGGGACAATGCTGGGGGAAAAGGCCAAAAAAAAACGATACAGACAATGCCTTCATCAAACAACACTGTTTCACGACGCATCAGTGACGTGGCATAAGATGTTTTGAAACAATTACTGCTTTGAATACAAGCCAGTGAATTCTATGCTTAGAGCTGGATGAGTCAACAGACGTGGCGGGCCTGGCACAGCTCCTGGTAATGTCCGTTACGTTTATGGGGGGTCAATTAAGGAAGACATCCTCTTCTGCAAATCACTGGAAACCAGGACAACAGGAGAGGATATTTTTAAAGTACTGGACAGCTTTGTGACATCAAATGGACTTTGGTGGTCTAGATGTGTTGGTATCTGTACTGATGGCGCAATAAACATGACAGGGAGACATAGTGGAGTGGTAATGCGCGTGCAAGTAGTTGCTCCCGACACCACTTGGGTACACTGCAGCATCCACAGAGAGGCTCTTGCTGCCAAGGGAATGCCTGACAGCTTGAAAGACGTTTTGGACACTACAGTGACATGGTTAACTTTGTTAAAGCAAGGCCCCTGAACTCTTGTGAATTTTCTGCATTATGCAATGATATGGGCAGCGACCATGTAACGCTTTTACAACATACAGAAGTGCGCTGGTGATCAAGGGGCATAGTATTGACACGTTTTTTTTAATTGAGAGAAGAGCTTAAAGTTTTCTTTACTGACCATAATTTTCACTTGTCTGACCACTTGCATGATGACGAGTTTCTCACACGACTGGCCTATCTGGGTGATGTTTTTTCCCGCCTGAATTATCTGAATCTAGGATTACAGGGACTCTCCGCAACTATATTCAATGTGCGGGACAAAATTGAGGCTATGATTAAAAAGTTGGCGCTCTTCTCTTTCTGCATTAACAAGGACAGCACACAGTTCTTTCCATCATTGTATGATTTTTGTGTGCAAAGTAACTCAAGCTTACAGACAATGTCAAATGTTATATAGCGAAGCACCTGAGTGAGCTGGGTGCGCAATTACGCAGGTACTTTCCTGAAACGGACGACACGAACAACTGGATTCATTATCCCTTTCATGCCCTGCCTCCAGTCTACTTACCGATATCTGAACAAGAGAGCCTTATCGAAATTGCAAGAAGCGGTTCTGTGAAAATTGAATTTAATCAGAAGCCACTGCCAGATTTCTGGATAGGGCTGCGCTCAGGGTATCCTGCCTTGGCAAATCGCGCTGTTAAGACACTGATGCCCTTTGTAATCACGTACCTATGTGAGAGTGGATTCTCGGCCCTCACTAGCATGAAAACTAAATACAGGCACAGACTGTGTGTGGAAAATGATTTAAGAATGAGACTCTCCAATACAATCCACCATTGCAGAGTTATGTGCATCCTTTCAAGCACACCCTTCTCATGATTGTGCTCTTTTGTCTTCATTTACCCCTTTTCAGACTTGCAGGTGAAGGAGACTCCTGGCACAGAGGAAGGGAAGGTAATACTGACCTGTAGCACCACCTGTACGCTAACTGACAACTCCAACCCCACCTACATCTGGCACAAGAACAGACAACGTCTCACCAACCCAAACACCCAAGATAACTACCTCTCCCTAGACCCAGTCAGCAGTGAGGATACAGGCAGATACTCCTGTACTGTAGAAGGCTACAAGAATATCCACTCTCCTGTATTGTCTGTGGGGGAACAATCGTCTTTGAAGGAAGCAGCTGTAGGAATCATAGTGGTTGTTCTGATTCTCATCCTCTGTCTCTCTGGCTTCATGTGGTTCAGGTGAGTGAGAGGAATTTACCCTTTTTCACATTCTGTTTTATAATCGATCAAAATATGTATATTCCTTGATTGATTGATGATTGATTTATTACTTCATTTATTAATTAACAAAACAGGAAGAAGGCCTCCAAATCCACGTTTGACACACAAGACAGGAGAGACACAGTAGAGAATGGACAGGTGAGTCTGTTGGAATCAGCTGACTGAGAACTACAGTGATCTGTGTATAGATGGACTCAATGACTGTGGTAATATTTAACTTTTCACCCCTCATGTTGTCTGTCCTCTCTCCCCATCAGAGAGACTCTAATCCAGTGTATGACAACATCTCAGGCATGGCCATGGCCCCTACTGCAGCACAGAGACCGATCACAGACGAGCAGGATGACGTTACCTACGCCAGCATCCAACACAGAAACCAGGAAGTGCCTCTGTACTCCACCGTCCCACCGTCTCATCCCCAGAAACAGGACCAGGATTTCCAATACGCTACTGTGAAATTCAACAGCCCCAGTGCTGCTCAATAGACATTGGGTTGGATTTAATCAAATGATGGGTTATAGGCATTGCAGCTTTTAATGTAATGTAATTTAAAAAATGTTTTTTTATGCTTTTTGAAAATGCTATATAATTACTCAATTAGAATTACTTAGATTTTGGCTTGAACTTTCCCTTTAAATACAATTATTTTTTACAGGAACATCTTTAATTGTTGTAATATCCCAAACGGACAGTTTCAGCATTAAGGATTCCAGCTTTAAATAACACAATATAACCAACTTTATTCATGAGGTCTAATAGTAAATGTACATTACACAGTGATTTAAACATCCCATCCATACACCACACTAAACCTACACATAGTCTGTGTCTGAAATGACATCCTACTCCCTATATACTGCCAGGTGTGGTCCTCTGTAGCTCAGCTGGTAGAGCACGGCGCTTGTAACGCCAAAGTAGTGGGTTCGATCCCCGGGACCACCCATACACAAAAATGTATGCACGCATGACTGTAAGTCGCTTTGGATAAAAGCGTCTGCTAAATGGCATATTATATATAATTATTATAGGTGACATTTTGGACACAGATATCCTCTTTAACTGTTAAGGGCCAAACAAATTATGCCTGTGTAACAGATTGAAGGTTGTAGCTGCTACGCCACCTTGTTTAATGAGGTGAGGTCCTTGAATAAATGACTAAATACAACTAAACATTAACAAAACACAAGTTCTTTACATCAGATGTGGAGCATGGAAATGACAGAGTGATATGTTGCAATAGAAAGCTTCTGTTTATGTTCTGTATCTAGGCAACAATATATAGCAGCTTAAATCAATCATCAATGGAATGCTCCACACAAACATAACATAATCTTTGGCGCTGTCGCTCATACAACAAGCTGTCCAATTATACAATTAAATGTTAGTGTTCCAATAAATGGCAATAATTACAGAAGTGCATAGTTGAGGAAGGTGTGCTCAGGAAGAGAGAGAGGATCTGGAGATGGGAACACTTACAAAGTTCCACTGAATTTAGATTAGGCCACACGGTCCCCGCTCTCATCCTTCCAGAGCAAGCCAACCTGTCCATGGATAAAAGGGATCTTTGGACACAAAGAGACAATGGACATTAAAACACAAAACCCCGCCCCACACATAGGCAGCACCTGGAACTAATCAAAATTCATTGATGCATGTCACACCAGGAACTCCAAATGTCATTTAAAAAATGTTGTGGATTGCCACTGCGATGACATCACACATAAACCGTCATCGCCACAGTGATGAGCCATGATTTAATTTCCTTTGACAGTTAAATTGTTATTGTGTTGTGTCTTGGGCGTGGCCACACTACCCTGCAGCGGTAACAGGTGTAACCGGGGACCTATAATTAGTGACCTCATCATAGATAACCTCATCATCGCCTCCTCCATGGCGACTAGGCGGTCGTTCCTGGAAACGGCTCACAGTTCTGAGCACGGTTGCTAAGTGACGGTCAAGGATGGAGAGGAGAGAGGCCATGGAGAAGCAAGGATCATGGGAAAGAGAGTCCCTCATGACATCAATAAGGCGGTACTGAGAGGAGCCAGAGAGAGGAGACACAGACGCAGGAGGGTGGAGCGACGGATCATAGAGAGAGAGAGAGAGAGAGAGAGAGAGAGAGAGAGTAAAAGGAGGATCATTGTTTTACCTGCAGCACTGATCCAGAGGTGTCAGGATAGAGGGCTCTCTATAGAGTGGTGTCCAATCCTGTACTCAGCACAGACACAGTACACAAGGTTCAAGATAACAAAGAATAAGCCAACGCAATAATTCAATGCAATAATTAAAATGATCTACAGCCACGTTATTACTAGATTTCAAAACCGCTGGTCACATTTTCAATGCTAATCCTGTAGAATCAGAAACGACACTGGTCCAATTAATGTTTTTATTTTCAAACACTCAGCATATAATTATTATGTTTTCTTAACCTGTATTTTTAATCCTAACTCAACCCCAGAAACAGGAAGAGGATTTCCAGTACGCTGCTGTGGAATTCAACCTCCCCAGTGCTGCTCCATAGACTGTGTTTGAGTCAAATTAATGGCTGCTGTTGTTGTTAAGATGCCTGTAGAGAGCGCTGTAGTACAGTACACTGGAAACACCAGGTTTTAGTGTAGCTGGTGGGACATACAGAACTACAGAGATACCATAAGTCTATTAGTATGGTCACATTATGTTGTTGCATTTGTTTTAAAGGATTTGAATAGGGATATTTTCCAACTTTCCTTCTAGTATAATACTTGTGCTCCAAAAGTTCACACATTTATTGTGAAGCCCTTTGGTTGTTAGGAAGAGGCATCATGAGGACAGGAAGCCAGCTCTGCATTACCCTTCAGTCCCTCAGTACATCTAGTTAGTGTCAACCACAGACCTCACACTCTTCTGTTTCACACAGCCAGTAAGGTCCCCTACCAAACCTCTCTCTCTTCACCAGGTAAGTACACTTGATAAGACATTATACCTCACCATTCTAGTTTTTATTGGGGATTTCTTCTGCAGAACACACGCTTGTATGTGAAAGGTATTGTAAAATGTACTGGAGTGTGGATTCATACATTTTGTTTTGTTTAGCATTGTTTTTTAAATACTTAATTTGTTTAATGTTTAGTTGTATTATGTAGAAGAGACCAGGATATTTTATTTTTTATTTTACCTTTATTTAACTAGGCAAGTCAGTTAAGAACAAATTCTTATTTACAATGATGGCCTACACCAGCCAAATCCGGACGACGCTGGGCCAATTGTGCACCGCCCTATGGGACTCCCAATCACGTCCGGTTGTGATACAGCCTGGAATCGAACCAGGGGGTCTGTAGTGATGCCTCAAGCACTGAGATGCAGTGCCTTAGACCGCTGAGCCAATCGGGAGCAGCGGTCGTCCGGGTTTGGCCGGTGTAGGCCGTCATTGTAAATAAGAATTTATTCTTAACTGACTTGCCTAGTTAAATAAAGGTAAAATTAAAAATTAAATAAAATATTGGATATGTTGTTGCCCTGTGTCCCAATACTCAATGTTATAGTCTTGGTCCTGAGAATAAAACAGGTTTAAAACAATCAACAGAGAAACACGTGTCTTACAGTGCTACAGGTCTGTTCTAAGTTATTTTTCCTGCTTAATTGGAGTATCAGGTTTAGTAATTCACCAGTTATAAAGTGTATTTTAGTTGTTTACCTTCATGTTTCTAAGACTGCAGGGAGGGAGATGCAACAATGGTCTTGAGAACAGCAGGAATGGATACATAGGCCTGTGGTTTACGCACATATCTCAGCAACTGTGCAACAAACTGCATCAGAGTTAGCCTAACCATTCCCGGTACGCTGGCCTTTAATAACCGCGCTATAGTTAGCCTAACCATTCCCGGTACACTAGCCTATAATAACCACGATATAGTTATCCTCACCATTCCTAATGATGATACTAGCCTACAATAACCACGATACAGGCCCTATACTGAAGCATGCATGAGAGCACCAGCTTTTCCGGATGACTATGTGATCACGCTCTCCATGGCCGATGTGAGTAAGACTTTTAAGCAGGTCAACATTCACAAGGCCGCAGGGCCAGACAGATTACCAGGACGTGTACTCCAAGCATGTGCTGACCAACTGGCAAGTATCTTCACTGACATTTTCAACATGTCCCTGCCTGAGTCTGTAATACCAACATGTTTCAAGCAGACCACCATAGTCCCTGTGCCCAAGGACACTAAGATAACCTACCTAAATGACTACCGACCAGTAGCACTCACGTCTGTAGCCATGATGTGCTTTGAAAGGCTGGTCATGGCTCACATCAACACCATTATCCCAGAAACCCTAGACCCACTCCAATTTGCATACCGCCCCAACAGTTCCACATATGATGCAGTCTCTATTGCACTCCACACTGCCCTTTCCCACCTGGACAAGAGGAACACCTACGTGAGAATGCTATTCATTGACTACACCTCAGTGTTCAACACCATAGCGCCCTCAAAGCTCATCACTAAGCTAAGGATCATGGGACTAAACACCTCCCTCTGCAACTGGATCCTGTACTTCCTGACGGGCCGCCCCCAGGTGGTAAGGGTAGGTAACAACACATCTGCCACGCTGATCCTCAACACGGGGGCCCCTCAGGGGTGTGTGCTCAGTCCCCTCCTGTACTCCCTGTTCACCCATGACTGCATGGCCAGGCACGACTCCAACACCATCATTACGTTTGCCGACGACACAACAGTGGTATGCCTGATCACCGACAACGATGAGACAGCCTATAGGGAGGAGGTCAGAGACCTGGCCGTGTGGTGCCTGGATAACAACCTCTCCCTCAACGTGATCAAGACAAAGGAGATGATTTACGGGGCTGTAGTGGAACAGGTTGAGAGCTTCAAGTTCCTTGGTGTCCACATCACCAACAAACTATCATGGTCCAAATACACCAAGACAGTCGTGAAGAGGGCACGACAAAGCCTATTCCCCTCAGGAGACTGAAATGTTTTTGGCATGGGTACTCAGATCCTCAAAGAGTTCTACAGCTGCACCATCGAGAGCATCCTGACTGGTTGCATCACCGCCTGGTACGGCAACTGCTCGGCCTCCGACCGCAAGGCACTACAGAGGGTAGTGCGTACGGCCCAGTACATCACTGGGGCCAAGCTTCCTGCCATCCAGGACCTCTATACCAGGCGGTGTCAGAGGAAGACCCTCAATATTGTCAAAGACTCCAGCCACCCTAGTCATAGACTGTTCTTTCTGCAACCGCACGGCAAGCGGTACCAGAGTGCCAAGTCTAGGTCCAAAAGGCTTTTCAACAGCTTCTACCCCCAAGCCATAAGACTCCTGAACAGCTAATCATGGCTACCCGGACTATTTTTTCCACATTGAGGAACCATCTCCTTTCGACTGCAAAATTCCATTTAACTTTTCTAGAGGCTCTTCAGCGGACAGAGACTGCAAAGAAACCCTTAAAATATTGTGAAGATAGATTTTTTAATGAGCTGTGGTCCTGGCATAATTGTGTGACGCCATCAGGGCCGGATTAATGCAGAGGCTTTCCGGGGCTGAAGCCCCTGGGCCCAGGCCCGTGGGTGGCCAAAGAGGCAACAAAAAATGTACAATAATAAAACAATTAACACATATACACAGTACCAGTCAAAAGTTTAGACACACCTACTCAGTCCAGGGTTTTTCTTTATTTGTACTATTTTCTACATTGTAGAATAATAGTGAAGACATCATAACTATCAAATAACACATATGGAATCATGTAGCAACCAAAAAGGTGTTAAACAAATCCAAATATATTTTTTATTTCAGATTCTTCAAAGTAGCCACCCTGTGCCTTGATGACAGCTTTGCACTCAGGAGCTCGCTCTCAATGTAAACAGCCTGCTGCTGCTTGCTGCCGCTTTGATAATCGTTGTAACGTATACACCGGGAGTCAGAAAGCAGGTGCAGAAGGTGAGTTTCAATACTTAACAAATACAAAATAACAAACATGCAATGTTATACATTCCTAATTAATGACATAATTACAATCTGGGTTTATTTTGGAAATGATCTTTTATGATTCTATACTCCACCTTCGCCGTCCGGACCGGCCCGCACCTCACCCTCGGGGCCATCCTTCTGGCCGGCGACATCGAGCGTCGGTGTAAGGTTCTGTATTTATTTTCTTAGTTCACCTTGTGTTCTTGAACGTAGCCCTGTTTCTTTGTGTTCTTGAACGTAGCCCTGTCTTTCATTTTTGTTCATTGATTTCACCTGTGTTAGTTACTCACCTGGTCTCAATTCGACATACCAATTAGGATCTGGCAAAAAATACTTGAATCAATTATAGAACCCATTGCCCTTTATGGTTGTGAGGTCTGGGGTCCGCTCACCAAACAATAATTCACAAAATGGAACAAACACCAAATTGAGACTCTGCATGCAGAATTCTGCAAAAATATCCTCTGTTTACGATGTAAAACACCAAATAATGCATGCAGAGCAGAATTAGGCCGATACCCGCTAATTATCAAAATCCAGAAAAGCGCAGTTAAATTCTACAACCACCTAAAAGGAAGTGATTCCGAGACCTTCCATAACAAACCCAACACCTACAGAGAGATGAACCTGGAGAAAAGTCCCCTAAGCAAGCTGGTCCTGGGGCTCTGTTCACAAACACAAACAGACCCCACAGAGCCCCAGGACAGCAACACAATTAGACCCAACCAAATCATGAGAAAACAAAAAGATAATTACTTGACACATTGGAAAGAATTAACAAAAACACAGAGCAAACTAGAATGGTATTTGGCCCTAAACAGTGAATACACAGCGGCAGAATACCTGACCACTGTGACTGACCCAAACTTAAGGAAAGCTTTGACTATGTACACATTCAGTGAGCATAGCCTTGCTATTGAGAAAGGCCACCGTAGGCAGACCTGGCTCTCAAGAGAAGACAGGCTATGTGCACACTGCCCACAAAATTTGGAAAAAGTGGAGCCTTGCCTTTTGGTTGATCCATTTGTGGTTTCAGGATGGGTGAAAACAGAGTTGGGTACAGTGGAATCGGTGCGGGTAACCAGAAGTGGTCTAGTGATAATTGTTTGTGTTTCGTTGGTCAGAGGGAGAAGGCGCTCAGATTTACACAAATGGGGAAAGAATTGTGAATTGTTTTGCTCTCAAGATAAGGGAGCCATTGAAAGGAGTGATTACTGGGGTATCAGTAAATGTAAAAGTTGACCAACTGAAGGGGAAGATTCCCGGTGTTTGTGATGCTCGTTGTTTGGTTCGATGCAAACAGGGTGGCCTGACAAAGTGAATTTAGGATATGTTATCCTGTACGAGCTTATGTGCCAAATACATTACGATGTTACAGGTGTCAAACTTATGGGCATGTGGCCGCAGTGTGTAGGAGGGAGGTTCCAAAGTGTTAGAAGTGTGCAGACGGGCATAAGACAAAGGAATGTGTAGCATTGGGGAAAGTAGTGGTATGTGCTAATTGTAGGGGTGCCCATGGGGCTGGGGATCAGAAATGTCCCGTGCGAGAAAGGCAGGTTGAGGTTTCCAGGGTAAGAGTAGTGAAGAAGTTGTCATATGCTAAGGCAGTGAAGAAAGTAGAGGAAGATGGGTCAAGGGGGAGGAGTGGTGAGTAGTAGATATGTACCAATACAGAGGGATAGGCCAACAAGCACCAGTCTCAACGTCAACAGTGAAGAGGCGACTCCGGGATGCTGACCTTCTAGGCAGACTTGCAAAGAAAAAGTCCAGTGTCTGTGTTCTTTTTCCCATCTTCATCTTTCATTTTTATTGGCCAGTCTGAGATATGGCTATTTCTTTGCAACTCTGCCTAGAAGGTCAGCATCCCGGAGTCGCCTCTTCACTGTTGACGTTGAGACTGGTGTTTTGCAGGTACTATTTAATGAAGCTGCCAGTTGAGGACCTGTGAGGCGCCTGTTTCTCAAACTAGACACTCTAATGTATTTGTCCTCTTGCTCAGTTGTGCACCGGGGCCTCCCACTCCTCTTTCTAGTCTGGTTAGAGCCAGTTTGCGCCGTTCTGTGAAGGGAGTAGTACACAGCGTTGTACGAGGTCTTCAGTTTCTTGGCAATTTCTCGCATAGAATTGCCTTCATTTCTCAGAACAAGAATAGACTGACGAGTTTCAGAAGAAAGTTTTTCGTTTCTGGCCATTTTGAGCCTGTAATCGAACCCACAATTGCTGATGCTCCAGAAACTCAACTAGTCTCAAGAAGGCCAGTTTTATTGCTTCATTAATCAGCACAAGAGTTTTCAGCTGTGCTAACATAATTGCAAAAGGGTTTTTTAATGATCAATTAGCCTTTTAAAATGATAAACTTGGATTAGAAAACACAACGTGCCATTGGAACACAGGACTGATGGTTGCTGATAATGGGCCTCTGTACGCCTATGTAGATATTCCATAGAAAATCAGCCGTTTCCAGCTACAATAGCCATTTACAACATTAACAATGTCTACACTGTATTTCTGAGCAATTTGCTGTTATTTTAATGGACAATTATTTTTATTTTCTTTCGAAAACAAGGACATTTCTAAGTGACCCCAAACTTTTGAACGGAAGTGTATGTTTCAGTAAGATTAGATTTTTTGCATTTATAACAATGGTTATTCATTGTACTGCAGGGATGGAACGTAAGTCACAGAAATTTAGATTGTGGTGGCAGCTGCAGAGAGGGATTTGGGTGTGTGAGACTTGACATCAGAAGAGTTAACATGGAGTGTTAAGTGGTGATGTCCTATCATTTCAGGTTGAGGGCATGAGGTAGGAATGAATATATGTAACTAGTGGAGTAGGGTGGTGTTAATTATTAATAATATTTTTGAATTTGTGAGTGTAGTGTTAGATGGTTGGGTATTTCTTTACTTTATTTTAATTTTCAAACAAAATATAAGGGAGTTGTACTCCAGTCTACTAGGTGGCGGTAATGCAACAAATTGGATGCCAACCGCCGTTAAACCTCATCGAAGAAGGAGACGAATTTCTTCATTGCAAATCATTTCCTATATGTGAGATAATTTACTTGTTCTCTGTAATATCGTATAGCTTTGGAATAGTGACATGACCTACTGTGGAGGAAAATATGCAGGTTTCTGGACTCATACCCTGACTCTGAGAAGGGATTGCGTTACGATTAGTTTGGCAACCGCGTGACCCAGAGTGACAACCTGAACGCGATTGTTCTACAGTCTGCTGGGTGAGGCGTTATACGTTCCTCCATTCATTGACGAATGAGATTCCTAGATCCTCCTTTCTCTAATATCTCTGCAATGAGCTCTTAAATCGAGATCGCTGTGTATTTTGCTATTGCATGGCCAGTGTGAGCCAGAATGTCTGAAGAAACAATAGCTTCCCCAACGGATCCGGTAAGTCTGGGTCCCTTTTAACAGTATAGGCCTGCTGTATAAAATGTCTAGGCCTAGTTGTTATCATATTTGATCCTCCACATTCCTCTGTTCCGTGTTAATGGCTGGACAACAAAAAAAAGAATACAACTTGTTGGATTTTTTTTTTCCTTCAGCAAGATAACCTACTACTATATCATGCGTAGGAATCTGTTTCTAGTACTTAATGATCTCTCCTTCCTCCCAAAGTGTGCACTTGTTCACCTCCACTGATTTGAAAATCTGATTATCCATTATATGACCAGATACTCGGAAGTGGTCACTCAAAATTAAAATACATCTTATTCTGTGGGGTTTATCGGCGGTTGTCATCCAACGTTTTGGTACATTACGCCACCTACTGTACTGGAGTGTGATGAACTCAATCCTATATGCCAGCCCCGTTTCTCTTTAAAAATATACATATTTGAGACTGTATCTAACGATGTTCTACTCAGTATTCTCATCAAACTCAATTCCTCTACCCCATTGTCCCTCATACAATTTGTGGGGGTGAATAGTTATGCACGCTCAAGTTTTCAGTTTTTTTGTCTTATTTCTTGCATCTTCAAGGGTGGTAGGCAAACAAACCCCCAGAAAATACATTTTAAATCCAGGTTGTAAGGCAACAAAATAGGAAAAATGCCAAGGGGGGTGAATACTCTTCGCAAGCCACTGTATGACCATATACTCAAGTGGCAACTCACAATGAAAATACATCTTATTCTGTGGGGTTTATCGGCAGTAACCCTAATTGCTCCTGTAAGTCGCTCTAGATCAGAGTTTCTGCTAAATGACTAAAATGTCAACAATGAATAGATGCCTGCCCTTAGTGTCACTGTTTCACTGTTCCTGCCATCTCTGCACCACCACTGCCCATATCATTCCCTTAGTCTCTGCTTTGCTCATTGGCACCTTAACCTCCTGTCTCCTAAGGGCCTGTTTAGCTAGCATATCTACTTCCTCATTCCCTTCCACCCCCCACATGGGCCGGGACCTAAGCAAAGCTTATATGGACACCCATCTGTCTTTCCCGGGCATGAATTTGTATTCCCTCATATAGCAGGCCTTGTCTGCTATGTGAGCTAACTGATTGCAGACTCAACAACAGCACATGAGTCAGAACATTTAACTACTCTGTCTGGCTTGACTTCCTCAACCCACAGCAAGGCCAACCGTATGCCCATCAGCTCTTCCTTGTTCACAGCCAGGTGGAATGTAATATAATATGTCTCCTGACAGCCACCCCACTTTCCTGTTCAACGAAGGCTGATCCAGTCTTACCTGTCCTTGGGTCTTTTGGTCCATCTGTATATATGGGCAAAAATTAAGATTTACAGTTTCCTATTAAATAACAACAGATGGATCAACCCCCTCTCTGTCTTTCCGTACTCTCTCCAACACTTGTAAATCAACTACTGGAGGTGGGAGTAGCCATGGTGGACTCACAGGGATAGGTACCGTGGGGCTAAAGTCCCTACCATACAATCCCATCTGCCTCGCCTGGTTATCACCCACCCATCCAAAGCTTTTATTCTGTCCATGTTCATGCTCCCAACTTTTCTGTAGAACCCCTTTTGTGGGGTGAGACAACCCATGTTCCTGTAATGAATTGCCTTCTAATATGTAATGGCAATAAAATAAAATTATTTAAAAATGAAAGGCAGTCGGGAGGAGGCAAGATCAGATGGGACCACAATGCTATTCGATTTGTGGGAAGTTGTGAATGATTGAACATTTGAGGAAAAATTAGATATTCAAGGGATGCACCGAAATCAGTCAGAGGTGTAGACTAAATTAATCAAATATTTGGTTTAATGATAAACTGTGTTTAATATTTATTGTGGCCAACAGGACAAAGGTAGCCCGTTCCCCTCCACCCTCCCAGAGTCCCCAGGTCAAACACCTCCTGGTACCACTTTACTGCAGGGTCTGGTCGACTGCAGGAAAACACCGGGGCAGAGTGGAACTGAGAGAGGAGGAGGAGAAGAGAAGGAAGATGGAGATTTGATTTCATTAAGTAAGAACCATGGTGTGTAGATTAGACTACAGTCTGCTTCTGTAACAATAGTGGAGGTGCATAAAGATGGCGGCCCGCATGTACTTACCACAAATTCCTTGTTTTGCTAAATTCACTTTATTGTACATTGCTCTCCTTTACTGTTTTTTTGGTATGGTCATTAGCACAGTAAACATGATCCCAATTTTCAATGACATCATATCAGAAGTCTGCCATCTTTATGCACTTTAGTCATTAATTGATGAATTATACATTGATGAGAAAATCTGGGTAGTTCGACCCATTTTTAAAAAGTGTAACATAGTAAAAAAATAAAATAATTTTCCACCTAATTATCATTTGGTCATAAAGAGCACATGTTCAACTTCATAAACATGTTTTCCAATCTCAAGACATTGAATAAAACTATTACTATTCTAAGTGCTATGTGCCAAATAAAGTGACATGGTTGAACGTAACAGGGGACTGCTGAAAACAACAAAGCCAGTGCATTACATGGGTGAAATAGTCCTTTAAATCAGCCATAAAACTGCTTTTGACAGAGGGAATGGAAGGTTGTTTTGAATGCAATCTTCACAAAAAATGTACTTGTTAAAACATTTCTAGATTGTCTATGTATGGGTGAAGGGGTTTACTTGCACAGTTTTCCACCACAAAACAGAATAAAATTGACAAAGATTAAGACTAGCTCACCTGCTTTTACTCTATGATTTGACTATTAGATTTTCAATGTTTCTTTTGCAAACATATTTTTTAAGGAATAGTTTCAACATATTAATACGAGAGTTCAGTTCATGTAACAGGGTTGACTTTAAAATGAGGGACGGACGTAAATGAATTACTAATCACATTCATAATAATCTTCAGAAATGACTTTGTCAAAGTAACAAAATAACTAGGGCTTTACAATGAGTATGTTTACATGCACACTCATAATTTGACATTAAACTAGTTATGGCAGTAGGCTGAGTATGGCATTAGTCATGTAAACACCTTACTCTGTTTATCTTAATTGGCTTAAGGTGACAATACAAGCAACGCTGTTAAAAACACCTGGTTTTCTGAGCAATCTTTTGAATGATTAGGACACGTAAACGCCTTAATTAGATTCATGTAGGCATATTCAATCTGTTCATGTGCTAGCACGAGCAGCGCAAAAACTTCCTTCTTTTGCACGAGTGCAGTGAGTTTGGAAAAAGTGAAAGTATGCATCTTATAAATAGTATACTTGTCCGAATTCGGAAACAAATATGCTTCTAAAAAAATAACGTGGTCGCTGTGATAGTATGTTTATTTTGATTGGCAATTTTCAGCATTTATCAAAGTCCCATCAAGTAGATTTCAGATGTCCATGCTATTCAATATCTTTGTTTCACAGGGGACAGCCCTAACCATTGCTCTCTCAGTGGGAAGGGCTTATCATCTGGGGAGGCTCAACAACAACATGATTCTGACAAGACGTCTCTCCAGAAGAGTCACTCCAGATCAGAACCTCTCACTAAACACAAGCAGAGACGTATAGGGAAGAAACCTCCCCACCGCTGCTCTGGCTGTGGGAAGTGTTTTTCTAAACAGACGGAGTTGCGGATTCACACTGCAGAGAAGCCTTATAGCTGTGATCAGTGTGGGAAGAGCTTCAATCATTCAGGAAACCTGATTACACACCAACACATACACACAGGAGAGAAGCCTTATAGCTGTGATGAGTGTGGGAAGAGCTTCAATCATTCAGGTGCCCTGACTAGACACCAACGCATACACACAGGAGAGAAGCCTTATAGCTGTGATCAGTGTGGGAAGAGCTTCAATCATTCAGGTGCCCTGACTATACACCAACGCACACACACAGGAGAGAAGCCTTATAGCTGTGATCAGTATGGGAAGAGCTTCAATCATTCAGGATCCCTGATTACACACCAACGTAAACACACAGGAGAGAAGCCTTATAGCTGTGATCAGTGTGGGAAGAGCTTCAATCATTCAGGATCCCTGAATACACACCAACACATACACACAGGAGAGAAGCCTTATAGCTGTGATCAGTGTGGGAAGAGCTTCAATCGTTCAGGATCCCTGACTACACACCAACACATACACACAGGAGAGAAGCCTTATAGCTGTGATCAGTGTGGGAAAAGCTTCAATCAATCAGGAGCCCTGACTATACACAAACGCACACACACAGGAGAGAAGCCTTATAGCTGTGATCAGTGTGGGAAGAGCTTCAATCGTTCAGGATCCCTGACTACACACCAACGCATACACACAGGAGAGAAGCCTTATAGCTGTGATCAGTATGGGAAGAGCTTCAATCATTCAGGATCCCTGATTGCACACCAACGCATACACACAGGAGAGAAGCCTTATAGCTGTGATCAGTGTGGGAAGAGCTTCAATCAATCAGTACACCTGACTAAACACCAACGCATACACACAGGAGAGAAGCCTTATAGCTGTAATCAGTGTGGGAAGAGCTTCAATCATTCAGGATCCCTGACTACACACCAACGCATACACACAGGAGAGAAGCCTTATAGCTGTGATCAGTGTGGGAAGATCTTCAATCATTCAGGATCCCTGACTACACACCAACGCATACACACAGGAGAGAAGCCTTATGGATGTGATCAGTGTGGGAAGAGTTTCAGGAATTCAGGACACCTGACTATACACCAACGCATACACACAGGAGAGAAGCCTTATAGCTGTGATCAGTGTGGGAAGAGTTTCAGGAATTCAGGACACCTGACTATACACCAACGCATACACACAGGGGAGAAGCCTTATAGCTGTGATCAGTGTGGGAAGAGTTTCAGGAATTCAGGACACCTGACAACACACCAGCTAACACACACTGGAGAGAAACCTTACTCCTGTCTATGTGGAAAGATCTTTGCTCATTCAGGGTCTCTGAAAAAACACCAGAAAGAACAAACATGTATTTTATCTCCCTCCTCCTGCACCGGTTCCAGATCCCTAAATAAAGTTTCAATAGAAAATGTAAAGAGTAATCTATCTCCTATTCTCTAACAGTTTTCTAAGTCTGATTACCATGGTAACCTGTGTAGCATAATATGCAGCTCTGGATCCATTTGTATCAAGAGTCTCTTAGTAGGAGTGCTGTGTGTGTGTGTGTGGTGGGGTGGGGGTGTTCAGAGCTGTATCTTTTTTAATTAACTCCTATTATCCATTAAATAATTGTATAATGTAGAATAATGTTTCAGCAATACTAGGTGTGTATTCAATAAATTAAATCCATTATCTGCTCAACAACGTGTGCTAATCACATTGTTTTTAAAAACTTTAATAATAATCTATTTTTGATAAAGCGCATAGGCCTCATATTTATTGTAAATCCCTTCACCAGGTTTTAGTGTAGCTGATGGGACATACAGAAGTACAGAAGCCATAGGCCTATTAGCATGGTCAAATTAGGTTGTTGCATTTATTTTAACGTATTTTAATAGGGATATCTTTCAACTTTCGTTATTGTATATTAACTGTGCTCCATCAAGATGTTCACACATTTTTATTGTGAATCGAATTATGTGTTGGTTGTTAGGAAGAGGCATCATGGGGGCAGGAAGCCAGCTCTGCCCATCAGTACTTATAGGTCATGTCAACCACAGACATCACATTCTTCTGTTTTCTCACAGCCAGTAAGGTCTCCTACCAAACTTCTCTCTCTTCACTCTGGAAATACACTTGATAATATCTTATACCTTACCATTCTACTTTTTTATTGGTGATTTGTTACTCAGAACGAATGCTTGCATGTAAATGTCATTGTAAAACATACATCTGCAATGTGGTTTCATGTTTTCTTGTTTTGCATTGCTGATTGCATATTCATTTTTTAAAATATGTATTTTTTTAAATGTTTAGTTGTATTATGTAGAAGAGACCAGGATATGTTGTTGCCCTGTGTCCCAACACTCAATGTTATAGTCATGGTCCTGAGAATAAAACAGGTTTAAAACAATCAACAGAGAAACACGTGTCTTACAGTGCTACACATCTGCTTACTTGAAGTATCAGGTGTAGTTTTTCACCAGTTATAAAGTGTGTTTGTTGTCTATCTTTATGTTTCTAAGGCTGCAGGGTGGGAGATGCAACAATAGCCTTGAGAACATCTGGACTAATATAGAACTCTGTTCCAAGTTGCTGTCAGGTAAAAGTAGACGATAGCAGACAATAGTATTCTTAGTGAAAGGGGTTTTGTTGACTTTACTCGACTTTTATATATCAGGTAAAATCTTATCCAGGAACTTTCTGAAGTAAGATTTGCCTACATGAGATGTGAGACGTTATGTTATCATGACGTAATTGAGTTTTGATATTTAAATAGATGTTTGATTGCTCTGGTCTAAGGGTGCATCAGTTGCAGCCTTGAGACTGGAATTCTCTCCCGGCAACCCTGTGAAAACAAAGTAAACGTACTGTAGCCTACACATTTATTGTCTTAGTAAGAAACAATAGCTTCCATGATGGACCCGGTAAGTCTGGTTTCCTTTTAACAGTATGCTGTGCTGTATAAAATGTCTAGGCCTAGTCTTCATAATTTTTGCTCCTCCACATTCCTGTGTTTGGTTTAAATGGCTGGACAAAAAACATCTGACGGTAAAACTGGTTTGGATTTTATAATCAGGAATCTGTGATATTACCTAATTATCTCTCCTTCCTCCCAAAGTTTGCACTTGTTCACATCCACTGATTTGAAAGTCAGATTATTCATCATATGACTAGATACTCAAGTGGCCACCCTAACAATGAAAATAGATCATCTTCTGTGGGGTTTATCGGCGGTTGGCATCCAACGTTATGGTGCATGAGGCCACCTACTGTACTGGAGTATTGGGCAGCAACAGGGATCGAGGAACTAAAGTCTATCAGCCAGCCCCGTTTCTCTTTAGAAATATAATTATTTGCGACTGTGTCTAACGATGTTCTACTCAGTATGCTTATTAAACTCAATTCCTTCTCACACGCTGGAGATAAACCTTACTCCTGTCTTTGTTGAAAGAGCGTTGCTCATTCAGTGTCGCTGAAAAAATACCAGAAAGCACAAACGTGTCGTCCAAATAGCCAAATGTCCTCATGGAAAATGTCATAGTGAAGCCTTTGTGTGTAGAGGAGGATGTTGATGTGGGTGGGGGTATTCAGGGATGTATCTTATTTAATTAATTAACTCCTATTATCCATTCAATAATTGTATAATGTATAATGTTTCAACAATACTAGGTGTGTATTCATGTATTAAATTGATCAATGAATTAAATAAATTATCTGCTCAACAACATCTGCTTCTAATTTTATTTATATGTTGTTTTTTTGTATGGACCAGAGGCCTCTTCTAGAATACATTTGTTCCAAAAAGATCTAGACATATTTATTGTAAAACCCTTTACCAGGTTTTAGTGCAGCTGATGGGACAGACAGAAGTACAGAATAATGCATCTATAGGAATTGTAGTTGTGGTTCTCATCCTCTGTCTCTCTGGCTTCATGTGGTTCAGGTGAGCATCTTTCTAAGACTTATCTTTCACTTTAGCATTTTGATTTGTTACTAACTTGATTGTTATTCAATGATACATTCATTAATTATTATTTTTTTAAACATGAAGAAAGCCTCCAAATCTGACACAAGGGACACAGCAGGGAATGGACAGGTGAGTTCAGGTCAGAAAGTATTTGTTTTCTTTCAGATATTTTTATCAGTGTTCGATTAATCTTGCCTCGCACAATGGAACCAATGGAATAGTCCCAATGTATGCTTCTATTGTCTGTCGTTTCTCCTCTCCAGGGAGACTCAGTCCAGTGTATGACGTCTCAGGCATGGCCATGGCCCCTACTGCAGCACAGACGAGCAGGGTGACGTTCACTAGCCAATGTCCACCTCTATTGCTCCAATAACCAGGAAGTGCCTCTGTACTCCACTGTCCAACTATCTCAACCCCACAAAGAGGATGAGGATGTCCAGTATGATGTTGTGAAATTCAACCCCCCTAGTGCTGCCATCCGGTGAGCAAGTCCAGCCATTACAACATCTCAATAAAAATATTTTATTAGATGGTACTTGTGCTTGACAGTTAGGAATGCATCAATTACTTGTTATGCAGACCAGCAGTTGTTTGTTTTAAACGTATTAACATCTACATGATTACTTAAAATGAGACCCCAGAAGTGAAGATTGATAATGACATGTTGCATCTCCTTTCATAACAGACCTCCGGCACAAGAAGCTGAGGAGGAGCCCTCTGTGCTCTATAGCACAGTCAACAAACCCAGAACCAAGAAGACTACAACCAGACCTGAATAGAAGATGATCTTGCTTGCGTCCCAAATGGTACCTTGTTCGCTCTAGTGCACTATGTAGGGAATAGGGTTCCATTATGGATGCACCCTGAACACCAGAAGACCTGAACATAAGATGACTCTGCCTGGGATTCAATCAAAGTTGCATTATTTTTTAAGGCAATAACACTTAAGCCAAGCTCCGCAGCATTTACCTTGATGTGATTATAAAATTGTCTTTAAAAGCTGCGCTGTCGGCAGCACAGAAGAAATAAGTATTTATATTTATATTATTTTTATTATTACTACTAATATAATATATTTAATATAATATGAATATAGTATACTGAAGTATATAGGTTTT
This sequence comes from Coregonus clupeaformis, assembly GCF_020615455.1. Classification (NCBI taxonomy): domain Eukaryota; kingdom Metazoa; phylum Chordata; class Actinopteri; order Salmoniformes; family Salmonidae; genus Coregonus; species Coregonus clupeaformis. Next base: position 93,153 of record NW_025533813.1, on the reverse strand, counting down.
AATATAGTTTACTATAGGGTTTAATATGGTATATTATAGGGTCTACTATAGGGTTTAATGTAGTATACTATAGGGTCTATTATAGGTTTTAATATAGTATACTATAGGGTCTACTATAGCGTTTAATATAGTATACTATAGGGTTTAATATAGTATACTATAGGGTTTAATATAGTATACTATAGGGTCCACTCATGGGCGGCGCACAATTTGTCCAGGGTAGGGGAAGGAATGGCCGGCAGGGATGTAGCTCAGTTGATAGAGCATGGCGTTTGCAACGCCAGGGTTGTGTGTTCGATTCCCACGGGGGGCCAGTATAAAAAAAAATATGTATTCACTAACTGTAAGTCGCTCTGGATAAGGTTGTTTTTACCTTTTTGAGTGTGTTTTAGCAAGAAGAAACTGTTGCCCATAATGTTGTAGAGTGTCATGGCACAACAAACTGGGAAATAATTTCTGTAACTTCATTAATGTACAAGACTATACACCCACACTGTTGTTCATGTCGGACCCTATTGAGACTTGAGAACTTAACATCAATTTAAGTCCCAAAATATTGCCTAATGTCCATGTTTTATTAACTTGTCCATGTTAAGTCTACATACAGTGAGGGAAAAAAGTATTTGATCCCCTGCTGATTTTGTACATTTGCCCACTGACAAAGAAATGATCAGTCTATCATTTTAATGGTAGGTTTATTTGAACAGTGAGAGACAGAATAGCAACAAAAAAATCCAGAAAAACGCATGTCAAAAATGTTATAAATTGATTTGCATTTTAATGAGGGAAATAAGTATTTGACCCCCTCTCAATCAGAAAGATTTCTGGCTCCCAGGTGTCTTTTATACAGGTAATGAGCTGAGATTAGGAGCACACTCTTAAAAGGAGTGCTCCTAATCTCAGCTTGTTACCTGTATAAAAACACCTGTCCACAGAAGCAATCAATCAATCAGATTCCAAACTCTCCACCATGGCCAAGACCAAAGAGCTCTCCAAGGATGTCAGGGACAAGATTGTAGACCTACACAAGGCTTGAATGGGCTACAAGACCATCGCCAAGCAGCTTGGTGAGAAGGTGACAACAGTTGGTGCGATTATTCGCAAATGGAAGAAACACAAAATAACTGTCAATCTCCCTCAGCCTGGGGCTTCATGCAAGATCTCACCTCGTGGAGTTGCAATGATCATGAGAACGGTGAGGAATCAGCCCAGAACTACACGGGACGATCTTGTCAATGATCTCAAGGCAGCTGGGACCATAGTCACCAAGAAAACAATTGGTAACACACTACACCGTGAAGGACTGAAATCCTGCAGCGCCCGCAAGGTCCCCCTGCTCAAGAAAGCACATATACAGGCCCGTCTGAAGTTTGCCAATGGACATCTGAATGATTCAGAGGAGAACTGGGTGAAAGTGTTGTGGTCAGATGGGACCAAAATCGAGCTCTTTGGCATCAACTCAACTCGCCGTGTTTGGAGGAGGAGGAATGCTGCCTATGACCACAAGAACACCATCCCCACTGTCAAACATGGAGGTGGAAACATTATGCTTTGGGGGGTGTTTTTCTGCTAAGGGGACAGGACAACTTCACCGCATCAAAGGGACGATGGACGGGGACATGTACCGTCAAATCTTGGGTGAGAACCTCCTTCCCTCAGCCAGGGCATTGAAAATGGGTCGTGGATGGGTATTCCAGCATGACAATGACCCAAAACACACGGCCAAGGCAACAAAGGAGTGGATCAAGAAGAAGCACATTAAGGTCCTGGAGTGGTCTAGCCAGTCTCCAGACCTTAATCCCATAGAAAATATGTGGAGGGAGCTGAAGGTTCGAGTTGCCAAACGTCAGCCTCGAAACCTTAATGACTTGGAAAAGATCTGCAAAGAGGAGTGGGACAAAATCCCTCCTGAGATGTGTGCAAACCTGGTGGCCAACTACAAGAAACGTCTGACCTCTGTGATTGCCAACAAGGGTTTTGCCACCAAGTACTAAGTCATGTTTTGCAGAGGGGTCAAATACTTATTTCCCTCATTAAAATGCAAATCATTTTATAACATTTTTGACATGCGTTTTTCTGGATTTCTTTGTTGTTATTCTGTCTCTCACTGTTCAAATAAACCTACCATTCAAATTATAGAATGATCATGTCTTTGTCAGTGGGAAAACATACAAAATCAGCAGGGGATCAAATACTTTTTTCCCCTCACTGTATCTCAAGTCTGAATCGGGCCCTTAATACACATCTTGCAATTAATATTATAATTGTTTGGATTTTTTGTCAAATGCTTTTGTAAAATACAATCTAATTTATAATGAGATTGATTTTGGGTTAAACTATCCCTTTTTAAACCAAAGTATATACTGGGCTCTATTTCACTAAGTACGCTCCATGTATTAAATAACACAATATAATCAGCTTTATTTAATGAGGCCTAATAATAAATGTACACAGTGATTTAAACATCACATCCATTCACCAGACTAGAATAGACCTACAAATAGTCTGTCTGAAATGGCATACTATTCCCTATACAGTACCTGTCAAAAGTTTGGATACACCTACTCATTCAAGTGTTTTTCTTTATTTTTACTTTTTTCTACATTGTAGAATAATAGTGAAGACATCAAAGCTATGAAATAACACATGGAATCATGAAGTAACTAAAAAAGTGTTAAACAAATCTAAATATCTTTTAGATTCTTCAAAGTAGCCACCCTTTGCCTTGAAGACAGCTTTGCACACTCTTGGCATTCTCTCAACCAGCTTCATGAGAAATGCTTTTTCAACAGTCTTGAAGGAGTTCCCACATATGCTTCAATCTGCCGTCCGACTCATCCCAAACCATCTCAATTGGGTTGAGGTCGGGTGATTGTGGAGGCCAGGTCATCTGATGCAGCACTCCATCACTCTTCTTCTTGGTCAAATAGCCCTTATACATCCTGGAGGTGTGTTTTAGGTCATTGACTTGTTGAAAAACAAATTATAGTCCCACTAAGAGCAAACCAGATGGGATGGCGTATCGCTGCAGAATGCTGTGGTAGCCATGCTGGTTAAGTGTGCCTTGAATTCTAAATAAATCACAGCGTCACCAGCAAAGCACCCCCACACCTCCTCCTCCATGCTTCATGGTGGCTACCACACATGGGGAGATCATCCGTTCACCAACTCTGCGTCTCACAAAGACACGGCGGTTGGAACCAAAAATCTGGACTCATCAGACCAAAGGACAGATTTCCACCCGTCTAATGTCCATTGCTCATGTTTCTTGGCCCAAGCAAGTCTCTTCTTAATATTGGTGTCCTTTAGTAGTGGTTTCTTTGCAGCAATTCGACCATGAAGGCCTGATTCACAGTCTCCTCTGAACAGTTGATGTTGAGATCTGTCTGTGAAGCATGTATTTGGGCTGCAATCTGAGGTGCAGTTAACTCTAATGAATTTACCCTTTGCAGCAGAGGTAACTCTGGGTCTTCCTTTCCTGTGGGGGTCCTCATGAGAGCCAGTTTCATCATAGCGCTTGATGGTTTTTGCGACTGCACTTGAAGAAATTTAAAAGTTCTTGACATTTTCCGGATTGACTGACCTTCACTTCTTAAAGTAATGATGGACTGTCGTTTCTCGTTGCTTATTTGAGCTGTTCTTGCCAAAATATGGACTTGGTCTTTTACCAAATAGAGCTATTTTCTGTATACCACCCCTACCTTGTCACAAAACAACTGATTGGCTCAAACACATTAAGGAGGAAAGAAATTCCACAAATTAACTTTTACCAAGGCACACCTGTTAATTGAAATGCATTCCAGGTGACTACCTCATGAAGCTGGTTGAGAGAATGCCAAGAGTGTGCAAAGCTGTCATCAAGGCAAAGGGTGGCTACTTTGAAGAATCTAAAATATAACACTTTTTTGGTTACTACATGATTTCATAGTTTTGATGCCTTCACTATTATTATACCATGTACAAAATAGTAAAAAAAAAAATGGAATGAGTAGGTGTGTCCAAACTTTTGACTGGTACAGTATGTCGGTTGACATTTGGGATGCAGCTATCCGCTCTAACAGTTAGAAGCCAAACAAGTAATGCCAGGAACTCCAAATGTCCTTATGTCAGTCTTGTGGATTGCTGACGCAATGACGTCACACAATTCATCAACGCCATGGTGATGCGCCTTGACAATTTCTTTTAACGGTTGAAGTGTTGACGTTGAGAAAATAAAGGTGCTACCTAGAACCTTAAAGGGTTCTTCGGCTTTTCCATAAGATAACCCTTTTCGGTTCCAGATAGAACCTTTTCGGTTTCAGATAGAACCTGTCGTGTCGCGTCAGCTGCTGGTGGCTATTGCTGTCAAACAAAGAAGTCTGCTTACGCGGTAACTTGATTAGAAGTCTTTATTCATTATCACAAGCTTACAGCATAAGTTTACAGACTCGCGAGGTCTGGAGAGCAGTGTCCTCCAATTCTAATGGCTGCTCTGACCTCTCTTCTTCGTTTACCCCTATTTATAAACAATGCAAAAAGATGGGCTCCCTCTTCTGGCCAATCACCAGTCTCCCCTGTCTACAACACACTTCCTGTCTGTTGTATGTGACATTACACTCAACATTCCCTTTTGATACTAACATAACCAACATTCCATTTCTTCATGAAAAACATTTAACAAAGACATAATCTTAATACACTACATATTCCCCCCTTCGAGACAAAACTAAAAGTCTCGAAACCAAACAGAATAGGATTATGACAAGTAACCATTGATCTTATTGAGTATCTTTAACATTAAACCAAAAACATTCTCCTCTAGAGTGTAAATACCTTTCTATGAAATATGAACAACTGTTTATGAAGTATGAATACATTACTATGAAATATGAACAAATCTTTATGGAGTGTAAGAGCGAAAAACTGTCCGGCAACCTTCCCTCCATATCAAGACAGTAAAATTCTCTCACGGTCCCTCTGCCCCAGGCAACCACCTCGGTACTCCAGATAAACATCACACACAGTGTTATCAAAGCTGCCATTAAAATGTAACCCATCACTGCCCCTACTGGCCTAATTGATCTTGCAACCAAATCCTCTCAGATCTCCCAAACGCATCCCTTATATCCTTCAATGCATATATACCCCTAGTGATAATATCTGAACTATCTGTATACCTAATATTATCAATATGATCTTCCCAAATGTTACACCATACCATGGAAAAAGTCCCCCCTTCTCCCTTAGATTCATCCTTCAATGATAGGCTTGAAGACTATGACATGTAGCCATGTCACCCTTTCATCCAATTTCAAATATAGCTTCAGATTTCTGTGTCCGGTGCTACCCCTCTTATAATGGTAAAAACTTCATATGGAAGCTTCAACGTTGACATGTAACAACATCCTGTCCATCCATAATGTAAGAATATATACTTTATCACCACAAACCCTCCAAATATCTCTAAAATTCTCCATAGTCACATTGTCAGGCAAAAGCTAATCTTTTAACCATCAAAGTCCTGCTGTTCTTACTACCTGGTACATAAAAAGTAACATATTTCTCATTACTACCCTTAAGGTCATGCTACCCAAAGTTATCATATAACATCACAATCTGATATTCCCATAAACATACCCCTTACCTCATATGTTTTATTAGAACAAAAACAACTTTTAACCCTCAATGGTTACACCTCAAATGCTTCAGTTACGCTGTTACCTGATTTTACTTCCCATCTAACAAATGCACACAAGTTAATTCACTTAACCCAATACTACCTAACCCCTAGGCTTAAACAAATGTTTTGACAACGACATTATTTTATCTGTTACTGATTATTGCTGATACCACAGTCATGACAACGCATAAGATTGACACATACTTGATAGAGGTCGAACGACCGTCTCTAACATGTTTGGTTCTGGAATTCTCACCAGACTTGGACCCTCAAAATTCCTCACTGATATTACAGAATGAGCTGCTGGAACCAAAGATTCCTACCTCTAATCTTCACAACAGAAGAATCAAACCACTCCCTTTAGTTTCTCTCTCCCCTAACGAGCGGTACTGCAGATACCTCTCCTTGTCTGTCATTAAAATCAAAGACCTCATCCTGTCCTCCATGATGAATCTATATTCTCTCTACTACTATCTGCTCTCCTATTTTAAGTCCTTCTTGCTACCCCCTTTTAATTTCAGAAAAGTTGTTGTCGGTGTCATACTTCCTACATTTGCTTATTGCCATCGTATCATTAATCCCTTCCAAAGTCACCATTAAAGTAGTTGATGTATTAACCTTAATTACTTCTAGTGCGAAAGTTCCCAATATCCTATGTGTATTATCTACTGTTGAGTGATTACTGTAATCTACTCCTCCTGAACTCCCTCAATGACTGTGAAGGCTACAACAGACCTAAACTCTTCCATTATAAGCGTTACTTTATGAATTACATAGCCCTTTAACCAATAATTCTTAACCGGAACAAATTCTAATGCTTGCACTAGATAAGTATACTTCTTCTCCATAATTATCTCTAATAAGTATTTTCCCCAAAGAAAAGTTGTCTTTGCTTGTACTTCCATCTATCACCACTAGTGTCACTTTTTCCCAACTCTCAGTCCTATCCCTAATTCCTAACTTTCAAACTTTTGATTATAAAAATACATCTATAATTACCTTGATCTCCCTACTCTAAAATGTCCTTCACCATTGTTCTCTCTCTCTTACTACTAACTTTGAAACTTAGCTTACTGTCTTAGAGTTCCTTCAACCTAGTTCTCCTAACTTTTTTAATAAAAAATACACCTAACCTTTTAAAAACCTTTTCCACTGATTTATTCACAAAATCCCTTTACCACCAAATTTTAGAATATGTGATTGAGAAAATCCCCACCTGTTTCTGACTTTTTACACACAGACTTGGCAAACGACTAAACACCTTTTAGCCTAGCCTGAAATCTCTTAGTGTAAGAATGTAACCCAGAACAGTAGTCACCCCTTTTAACTTTTTCAGACAGTGTCTAATAGATTATCATCCTTCCTATGATATTATCTTTTTAAGCAAATGATTCCCAAAAACCCAGTCGTCTAGTGTACGTCTTATTGTACAATTCAATTTAAACAATGCATCTCTTCCCAACACTGCAACAGATTTATGTCCTAATATTAGTATGTCTATTTTAATTTCTCTTTGATTTTTATAGCAGAGCTCCATTGGTTCCCTAAGAGTAATTAGCTGTTTACTACCTCAAATCCCTATCCTAATTAGTCAATTTCACATAGTGAGATGTTTAACCTCTTTAGGCTGAACACAGATAAGTTTTTCCACTATTCACTATCACTTCTAATGGTCGGTTGTTTTCACTTCAATTGTTAGCTATTTTCTCTTCTTCTCTAATCGATGCTATCAGCTGACACCCCCCTTCCGGATCTTCTAGGCACTAACAGGTGATCTTCACTTGCTCCTTTATCTTCCTCTGTTGTTTTCTCCTGGCGCATTTCCATCACAGGTAAAGTAACCAACCTGTCCATAATTATAACAGTCTTCTGAAAGTTGCTGGAAGTGTAGCTGAAATCTTCCTCCTTCTTCTAAGCCTTCTCGTCCTCTTCCTCTCCAATTCTGTGTCTGTCCAGAAACTGGCTGTGGATATGGAACATTTGGTACCCCCCTTGGCTGGTACAATTGCATTTTATATTGTTCAGTTGAAGCTGTAGCAGTGATTGTTGATTTGGTTCACTCTGATTCTTCATAACCAAAGCTTCTCTTCTCCTTCTTCTTCTCCAATTCTTGGGAACCTTTTCTCAGCAGTTTCTCCTCTTCTGTATCTTCAGCGTCTCGAGCTGTTCCTCTAGCTCTCTTACCTCTCCCAAAGTCGTCGCTTCCTCCAGGCCTGATAAGCCTCGGTCTATATCTCCTTCTATTTCTTCTTTGCCAGTCATTGTAGGATAAAATCCTCTTGAACATAAAGCACCTTTACTCTCCAAATCTTCATCGCTTTCTTCATCTGAACTCGAATCTCTTGTATCCTTCTTCCTTCAACTTTCATCAGAGATCAAATCTCTAGTATCATTCTTCTTTCCTCTCTTGCCAACTTCCTTCTGATCACAGAGTCATCTCCACCCATGACCTCTTCATCATCACTCATCTTCATCATCCTCATCTTCTTTAAGTTCCATCCTCCTTAACCTCCCTCTTTTCTTCCAGACATCACATTTTCTTCCTTCTGGAGTTTTGATTCATCTTCATCGTCGTTTCTGCTTGTCCTCTATCTATTATTCATCTTCATCTCTGATGCAACAATCACCCTCCTGGATGATCACCGGAAGCTGAGGATAAACATCCCTAAGCTCTACTCCTTGCTGAATCCGTATGTGAGAAAGGTGTACTAACTTCTGCCATTAGTTTTCCTAACACTACTTTAGTTAAAGAATTACTATTTTTCCCCTATATCAACCCTTTTATATTCCTTTATTGTGAACTATCTTATTTTAGACTGTATAGCCTATGGCTTCCCCCCTTAAATTATTAATATAACCCTAACAACCCACATTTTTATTTTTTATTTTATTTTATTTTAAATAAATCAATTAAAAATCATGAATAATTAAAACCTATTTTTATTCCTATATCCTATGTCACCAATTTATCAATTAGTGTTGGCTATCTTACCACAACCCATCAAATGCAAGTAACTGTAAGTTAGTCAACTTCAAAGCAATCCCCAAAAACAAAGCCTGTAACCCCTTGCTCTATAACCCCTAATTATCTTAAATTTACAGAATAATGTCAGTCCTTGATTCCCAACACAACTCCCATCCAACCCCAGTGATACAGAGCCTCCAAAATGCAATTTTTAATGAATCATTTGCCAAGCCTATGTAAAATTGTCATAACATCACATATTTTGTTAGGATGATTTTGTGAACTAGCCTGATCTGATCCTCTGCCTCGTCACACCTTGTCACGTGACGCACGTCAGTCACACGTTAGCCCCTCCTCTCTCCTGTCGTATCGTATTGCTCCTCTCAGATGACAGAAAAACAGAGACACAGAATCACATTTTAGTAGTTAATGCAATCACTGAGTTATTTCAACCATATTCAATATTCCTTCGTTCACCCATTATTCACTCTAAGACTAAACTCAGAACTAAATAGATAGCTCCAAAACATTTTTATTTTATTTTAATCCGTCATTTAATTTAATTCATTATACTCCGTCAACATATATTTAATTTATAAATTTAATAGGTCACAAAACAAGTTTAATCTTTAACCAACCGCAGTTTAAACTAGAATACTCGTGTTAAAATCTCTCCTCTTTGTCTGTGTCCATTTCTCTGTCTCCCCCTGCAGCCCCCAGATGGGACCTATGACCTTTACCCATAATGCAGTGTTTTGTAGGCTTAGCACAACCGCATGTCGTAGTTTTAGCGCCGTAAAATCATGCACATGCGCACCTCCATTTAACCCCATGCTTTTTCACCATGGAAGATTTTAGATCTCTACTTCCTCCCCAAACAGACAGAATAACAGTCCAGCTGTAACTCCCGTTTCCCCCTCATAGTCAAAGAACATTTAACAGCGCTCACAAAACATATAACCTGACTTACATACAGAGACAAGTTTAAGAGACTTTAATCCATCGCAATGGGGTCTCTAAGGATATCCATTAGCATGTAGCACGCAACACAATTAGCATTTAGCATTAGCATTTAGCCTTAGCCTTAGGTACAATGTGACACAACACACATCTAGCATTTAGCATTAGCTTTAGCCTTTAGCTAACTGCGGCCTACCACGCAAATAAATATCCTGCATTGTGCCCAAATCATTATCCATCATTATCCATATCTCCGTCTAACTTTATGCTGCCTTGAATGATGAATATCATATCGAGAGGTTACCCCCTGCCTATCTCCCGTCGGCTATAGGAGGAGTATAACATAAATACAATCGTTCACTTCATAGTTCCCAGAACCAACCTGACAAAGTCTAATACTTCGCACAGGATTTGTAGCCCACTCCTGCGAGTCGCCCCCCCTGGGGGTCTTTCCAGATCGACAATGCTCTAAATATGCATACGTATTCCAGCCTTTATTCTCTACCAATCCATTCGTTCTAGATTATTTACCGTTTACCCATCAACCAAATTTAGAATATTTTTCAAACTCCTAGTCAACAGCAATCACACCACCAGCCCAAAATCCACACTGTACATACTATCTCATTCCCCAATGAGCAATCGACACAATTAATGCCCAAATGGTGATAAATCTCACCTTAGCCGGCTTGAACAATAATCACCTCGACACTCAGAAAAGGAACAAAGAACGATGCAATCAGTACCCGTACTGGCCACCATTTGTCGTGTCGCGTCAGCTGCTGGTGGCTATTGCTGTCAAACAAAGAAGTCTGCTTACGCGGTAACTTGATTAGAAGTCTTTATTCATTATCACAAGCTTACAGCATAAGTTTACAGACTCGCGAGGTCTGGAGAGCAGTGTCCTCCAATTCTAATGGCTGCTCTGACCTCTCTTCTTCGTTTACCCCTATTTATAAACAATGCAAAAAGATGGGCTCCCTCTTCTGGCCAATCACCAGTCTCCCCTGTCTACAACACACTTCCTGTCTGTTGTATGTGACATTACACTCAACATTCCCTTTTGATACTAACATAACCAACATTCCATTTCTTCATGAAAAACATTTAACAAAGACATAATCTTAATACACTACAAACCTTTTCGGTTTCAGATAGAACCTCTTTGGTTCCAGATAGAACCCTTTTGTGTTCCATGTAGAACCACATGGAACCCAAAAGGGTTCTCCTATGGGGACAGCTGAAGAACCCATTTGGAATCCTTTTTTCTAAGAGTGTACCCTGCATGTGTCACAGGTGTAACCAAGGTCTTATAAGAGTGACATCATCCTCGCCTCCTCCATAGTGGCCACACTGTCACTCCTGGCAACAGCTCACGGTTCTGAGCACGGTCGCTAGGCGGCGGTCCAGGGCGGAGAGGGTCCACGGAGAATAGAGGATAATGGAAAAGCTGCTATATACAGTGGGGAGAACAAGTATTTGATACACTGCCGATTTTGCAGGTATTCCTACTTACAAAGCATGTAGAGGTCTGTAATTGTTATCATAGGTACACTTCAACTGTGTTATCATAGGTACACTTCACATTGTATGATTTTTAAGTAATTAATTTGCATTTTATTGCATGACATAAGTATTTGATACATCAGAAAAGCAGAACTCAATATTTGGTACAGAAACCTTTGTTTGCAATTACAGAGATCATACGTTTCCTGTAGGTCTTGACCAGGTTTGCACACACTGCAGAAGGGATTTTGGCCCACTCCTCCATACAGACCTTCTCCAGATCCTTCAGGTTTCGGGGCTGTCGCTGGGCAATACGGACTTTCAGCTCCCTCCAAAGATGTTCTATTGGGTTCAGGTCTGGAGACTGGCTAGGCCACTCCAGGACCTTGAGATGCTTCTTACGGAGCCACTCCTTAGTTGCCCTGGCTGTGTGTTTCGGGTCGTTGTCATGCTGGAAGACCCAGCCACGACCCATCTTCAATGCTCTTACTGAGGGAAGGAGGTTGTTGGCCAAGATCTCACGATACATGGCCCCATCCATCCTCCCCTCAATACGGTGCATTCGTCCTGTCCCCTTTGCAGAAAAGCATCCCCAAAGAATGATGTTTCCACCTCCATGCTTCACGGTTGGGATGGTGTTCTTGGGGTTGTACTCATCCTTCTTTTTCCTCCAAACACGGCGAGTGGAGTTTAGACCAAAAAGCTATATTTTTGTCTCATCAGACCACATGACCTTCTCCCATTCCTCCTCTGGATCATCCAGATGGTCATTGGCAAACTTCAGACGGGCCTGGACATGCGCTGGCTTGAGCAGGGGGACCTTGCGTGTGCTGCAGGATTTTAATCCATGATGGCGTAGTGTGTTACTAATGGTTTTCTTTGAGACTGTGGTCCCAGCTCTCTTCAGGTCATTGACCAGGTCCTGCCGTGTAGTTCTGGGCTGATCCCTCACCTTCCTCATGATCATTGATGCCCCACGAGGTGAGATCTTGCATGGAGCCCCAGACCGAGGCTGATTGACCGTCATCTTGAACTTCTTCCATTTTCTAATAATTGCACCAACAGTTGTTGCCTTCTCACCAAGCTGCTTGCCTGTTGTCCTGTAGCCCATCCCAGCCTTGTGCAGGTCTACAATTTTATCCCTGATGTCCTTACACAGCTCTCTGGTCTTGGCCATTGTGGAGAGGTTGGAGTCTGTTTGATTGAGTGTGTGGACAGGTGTCTTTTATACAGGTAACGAGTTCAAACAGGTGCAGTTAGTACAGATAATGAGTGGAGAACATTCTAAGGCATTATGATGCGACTCTAATGATGATTTGAAAAAAGTTGCATGAAAGGCTGTTAGTTTCTTTTATGTGGCCAAAATGTATAATTGTACCTTATGGTGGGTACAAATATCTAACTGGGCAAAGATGTCTATTCAACGTCTATTCCACATTGGTTCAACGTAATTTCGTTGAAATGATGTGTAAACAACATTGATTCAACCAATGTGTGTCCAGTGGAATGTACAGTCCTCTGTATGTGGTCCTCTGTAGCTCAGCTGGTAGAGCACGGCGCTTGTAACGCCAAGGTAGTGGGTTCGATCCCCGGGACCACCCATACACAAAAATGTATGCACGCATGACTGTAAGTCGCTTTGGATAAAAGCGTCTGCTAAATGGCATATTATTATATTATTATTAAAGAAAAACTAACAGGTCTGTGAGAGCCGGAATTCTTACTGGTTGGTAGGTGATCAAATACTTATGTCATGCAATAAAATGCAAATTAATTACTTAAAAATCATACAATGTGATTTTCTGGATTTTTATTACAGACCTCTACATGCTTTGTAAGTAGGAAAACCTGCAAAATCGGTAGTGTATCAAATACTTGTTCTCCCCACTGTATATATGAGTATACAGTGAGGGAAAAAAGTATTTGATCCCCTGCTGATTTTGTACGTTTGCCCACTGACAAAGAAATAATCAGTCTTTAATTTTAATGGTAGGTTTATTTGAACAGTGAGAGACAGAAAACGCATGTCAAAAATTTTATAAAAGTGAAGTTGTCCTGTCCCCTTAGCAGAAAAACACCCCCAAAGCATAATGTTTCCACCTCCATGTTTGATGGTGGGGATGGTGTTCTTGGGGTCATAGGCAGCATTCCTCCTCCCCCAAACACGGCGAGTTGAGTTGATGCCAAAGAGCTCGATTTTGGTCTCATCTGACCACAACACTTTCATCCAGTTCTCCTCTGAATCATTCAGATGTTCATTGGCAAACTTCAGATGGGCCTGTATATGTGCTTTCTTGAGCAGGGGGACCTTGCGGGCGCTTTCAGTCCTTCACGGCGTAGTGTGTTACCAATTGTTTTCTTGGTGACTATGGTCCCAGCTGCCTTGAGATCATTGACAAGATCCTCCCGTGTAGTTCTGGGCTGATTTCTCACCGTTCTCTTGATTATTGCAACTCCACAAGGTGAGATCTTGCATGGAGCCCCAGGCCGAGGGAGATTGACAGTTCTTTTGTGTTTCTTCCATTTGCGAATAATCGCACCAACTGTTGTCACCTTCTCACCAAGCTGCTTGGCGATGGTCTTGTAGCCCATTCCAGCCTTGTGTAGGTCTACAATCTTGTCCCTGACATCCTTGGAGAGCTCTTTGGTCTTGACCATGGTGGAGAGTTTGGAATCTGATTGATTGATTGCTTCTGTGGACAGGTGTCTTTTATACAGGTAACAAACTGAGATTAGGATTACTCCCTTTAAGAGTGTGCTCCTAATCTCAGCTCGTTACCTGTATAAAAGACACCTGGGAGCCAGAAATCTTTCTGATTGAGAGGGGGTCAAATACTTATTTCCCTCATTACAATGCAAATCAATTTATAACATTTTTGACATGTGTTTCTCTGGATTTTTTTGTTGTTATTCTGTCTCTCACTGTTCAAATAAACCTACCATTAAAATTATAGACTGATCATTTCTTTGTCAGTGGGCAAACGTACAAAATCAGCAGGGGATCAAATACTTTTTTCCCCTCACTGTATATATTCATGATAACACTACTTTTTGCGCCTTAATGCTTAATCATGCACCCATGTTTTACCTGCAGCACCGCTCCAGAGGTGTCAGGATAAAGGGTTCATCTTTAGAGTGGGCTCCAAACCTGTAGTCAGCATACAGACAGTGTCAATGCTAACGTTAGTTCGCTAGCATTCGAGGGCTGACTGTTCTCAAATATTTGTGCAGTGTAAAAATACAATATTGGTAATTGGTGTAGTCTGACTACTGCAGTAGGCTACTGCTTGTCCATGTGCTCGCTAACAGCAAGAAACCCAGACGAGAGAAACGTGAAAGCATCCAGGCAGCCGAGATGAGCTTGTCATTAGCTAGCTAACGTTAGCTATATTGTAGCTATAAAGCATTATGTTTACTGTTATTTTGAAAGGACATCTTTATTTTATTGTATACAAGTTACAGTTGAAGTCGGAAGTTTACATACACCTTAGCCAAATACATTTAAACTCAGTTTTTCACATAAGGTAGTACAAACCCTGAGGCTCTCCGGAAGCGGTATTGATTGTGATTCCCATCCACTGATATAGCATGCATCTCCTGTGAGCAGGCAGGACAATGGAGGAGATTGCTTCCACAAAGCTTGTCTATTTCAAACTGCCAGTACGTCCACTCACGGAATGCCTTCTGGAATGTGTCGCCACATATCTTTCCACTCTAATAACATGCAAAACATACAGAGGTATAAGTAAGGGACAATTTTTATATTAGAGGCAAATATTAACCACTAATTATATACACACTTACCCTGCCAAAGTGCTTTGTTCATCCGTCAAGCATTCCCACAAAGGCTTGACGGGGAGCATCCTGGGGCCAACACCTTCATGTCTTCAAAGGACTAGAAGAGGTCCACTGTGAAGATGGTCTAGTGAGTCACAGTGGCTGACCAGTAGCCACTCTTTACAAGTTTGTCATCCAGCCCCACTGTCCAATGTCTCAGACACCCGGAGCAGTTCAGGGCATGAAGGGTCAGGTTGTAGCGCCCTGAGCCAGGAGTAATTATTAGGAAATAATTCATTACATTCATTAAAAACATGTGAATAGAAGTAAAGTCCTTAAAAACCACATACTTACCATTTATTCCAATCAGGATGACCTGCTTGCCACTCGTCACTGTCAGGGCGCAACTGCAGAGCCGTGGCGCAACCACACAGCCGTGGCACAACCACACAGCCGTGGCACAACCACACAGCCGTGGCAAAACACAAACTAGAAACCAACATGTGACACCCCAAAAAAAATCACTAATAAATGGTTGTATGTATTTGGACTGTAAATACTGATGCATTGTGTAGCATGACTAAAACGTTGGTATTGCAGGAGGTGCTATCAGATTGAATTTGAATCACCTAAACAATAAACACACACACCTTGCTCCTGGAAGGTAACACAGTACCTTCAACAACAGCATCCTCACTGTTGTAATACTGACACTGGCCCAACACAGTACCTTCAACAACAGCATCCTCACTGTTGCAATACTGACTCTGGCCCAACACAGTACCTTCAGCTGAGAGCATGCTGTCCACCATTGCTTCTCTCTTTTCCCCCCACTTTTGTGCACACAAGGCCTGCCTCTCTGCCCAAGTCACCTTTGGGGTTACATGACAATCTGGCCCCGTGAAACTCCCCATCAGCTCCTGTAGGTCCTGCATCAGGGAGTCTTGTGGAGATGTAAAAAAAAACATGATAGTCTCTCATGAAAAGAATAGCTTGGCTGTATTAAAAAATGTTAAGGTTGGCATTCTAGCATACTGTGCCTGTATCTTGTGGGGATAGGTGCAGGAACATGGGTACTGCAGGAGGATGGGTACTGGTACTAGAAACTATTCAATAAAAATGGTGTTATTTCTTCATCAACGCAACTTAAGTTTAACTGTGTTTATTTGGTGAAGAGATGAGAATCCACTCTGACAGATATATTTCCTAATATGATGATATACTGTACGTCATTATATTAGATATATGTCATTAAATGACATGTGCATAACTATGTGGTTTTAATGTACATTAGCAGTGGTTCTTCTTATTTTGAGCGTTTATTTTCAATACCTGCAACCTAAGAGTTCATGCCTGCAAGACAGAGGCTTAGGTTACAGTCAATCGGTCTGAGGATTTGAACGTTTTATAGCACTACATTGTATTTAATCCCACATTGAAATGAAAGCCAGTGAGCCAGCTAAAATTGGACAGTATATTGCAACAGCATTTAGTACTAGTTAGAAATGTCCTAACAAGGTAGTCATGCTGCCTGACAAGTTGAATGACGCTAGCCTTGATGAGGCCCTTACTCTCTTGGGGTTGTTGTGTGTAGCGTGATTTCCTTAGGGTCAAGTGACCTGGCTTCAAGCCTACCTCAGGTCAATACCCCCTCCTACCATTTGCTACTCTGATGAGCAGAAGTAGGATAGTGTATGAGGCTCAAAAGCATGTCCTGTTAAGGCGTGAGGGATTTGTGATAGAGAAGCACAGGTTGTGTTTTCTGAACAGAGGGAGTAGTGTAACGATCCTAGCCTTGATAAGTCTAATAAGAAATCCCCCAAGGGAGATCTCACTCTTGGCATCTCCCTTGGGGTTCCTTTAGGGCAGAGTTTCCCAAACCTCTCCTCTGTCACTCCAGATGTTTCACATTGTTGTTTTAACTCTTAACTGGCACACATGGTTCAATTAGTCAACTAATCATCAAGCCTTTGACTAATTAAATCGGTGGTGGCAATTTAGGGTTAAAACAAAAATATGAAACTTCTGGGGGGACCAGTGGAGAGGATTGGGAAACCCTTTTTTAGGGTCAGATGCCCCAGGGTCAAGCTCTAATTATGGCGGTACTCACCCCCGCTATTAGCTGCAATATGGTTACCTGTTCCGGTAAGGTTCATGTCCTCCACTGTGACTTTTGATGACAATAATATACAATTAACATGAGGCAGCCAGGACTGGCATATGTTATCTATTTAGAAATGTTTTTCACACTTTACATGCGTAAACAAACACACAACCAAATAGGTACATAACACTTACCATGTGTTGAGGTCTTCTTAGACCTTTTTTGTCCAGGTCTTTGGTGAATTATGTTCCCTCTGCTGTCCCTCTCTATCCATTGGAAAGGGGCAAGGCTAGTGGCAGGAGCAGGTGACTGTCGCTCTGCAGCTTGCTCCTTCTGATCCTAAAGTATTTATTCAAATCAAACAAGTTAATATCAGTAGTGGGTAGGTGCTTAATATATATAATCAGTATCCTATAACGATGTTTATCACCAGAGCCGATTGCCGCGATGGTAACACATTTACCTTTTGATTAGACGACCGGAGTTCGAATAGCAGACACCATCATGATTCATGAAATCTCATTCTAACCAATAATGGGGCGTGCTCATTTTAAATACATTGTGATTTAGTTTCGGTATCAGACTAACTTTTCTTATGATTTTGTTTGCAGAGCAAGGCTGGCAGTTTATCGCCAGTTCACCCTATGGGCACAAGGGAGAATTGGACGAGGTGTACGACGTCTCATCCCTGCGTGTCGTTTCTTCCATAAGCAGCGCATAAACCAGAAGCAAAGGCATTTACGTAGGGTTTGAGTTTGAATAAAACCAGTTCATTTAGTAAATCTAGCCTGCTGTCATTTTTTTCCAAGACATAGACCTAATGCCTGCGCCTTATGTAAAAATAGTATTAGTTAGCTTGTCCACTATAACAACAGGTTCAAGCGTAACCAGATACATTTGCTTTGAAGATAAAACGACTTTCAACACGCACTAACACATTGTCCCTGTCGCTAGAGTAGTGACTTCAACTAGCTTTGGCTGCATTCTATTGGAAAGGAACAGTAACTACACTGGACAGCTAGTTGGTAGAGTCAAAGTAGACTTTAATAATACATGCCATTTAGCAGACGCCTTTATCCAAAGCGAACTGGGTACATGGTAGTGGAAACAGATCATAGAAACAGGATTACAATTTTGATATCATGGATGGTCAGTCCTTGCATCTACAGCTCTATGAATTTGAGAGTGGTTACATTTCTCCAGCCCCATCCCTCAGCTTTTTACCGAAAGAGGAGCAGGGAACCACTTTGTTATTGTTTCTACTGCTGATTGCCACTTTAAGAAGTTAAGATGCAGATTAAATACACACCAAAATATGTTACAGATACTATAAAAATGTCCCATCACTCAGAGTTAGTGAATACACAGCATCCAACACAGCAAACAATCAATCCGTCAAATGTATTTTACAAAAGCCCTTTTTACAACAACATAATAACCACAGTGGTTATAGAGGGTGCAACAGTTCAACAACTCAGGAGCAAATATCAGTTGGCTTTTCATAGCTGAGCATTCATAACTTGAGAGAGAGAGAGAGAGTCGAAACAGCAGGACCGGGACAAGGTAGCACATCTGTTGAAACGGGTAAAACAATCAGTGGAAAAACAATTCCACTCCGATTCCCTTTATGGATGGGTGTATCTTTGAATTCGCTGTTGAATGGCCTGCTCCTTCTCCATTTTCGGAACACCAGCCCGCTCCCCCAAAGTGATCGATAGTATATCTTGGCTTGCAATGTGATGATTGTATTTCTGAGCTCTCAGGTTCAAACAGCGAGTTATGGTCTTCACTGATCTCACTCTCTGTCAGCTCCATCTGTGGCGTATAGAGGCAGGACTCGGTTGTATACTGATGTTCGTGAGCGCTAGCTGGGCCCCGAGCTCTTTAGTGATGGTCCCGGTGGACCTCTTCTCGACCACAGCACAGGAACACTCAGGCACCCAGGGGTCAGTTTGGCATGCTGTACTAACCGTTCTTTCCTGTTGGTAGAAAACAATTAAGGCATCTATTAGACTATAGTTATATTCAAGAATCACAGCATATACTGTATATTGTCTATTTTATATCCAAAATGGCCTCAGGGATGACAGATTGTATCTTGAAATAAACAATAGCCTTAAAAATAACATGGATTTGCATGTACTTCCTCTGCCTCCTCCTGCACAGTCTCCTCCAGGATGAAAACCTTTTCAGGGATGAAGATGATGTCATCCTGAAAATAAACAAACATTTTGTTAAGACAACTGAACCCAAATATATCAGTTGGCATTAACAAGCTACCTGTCTTGTATGCTTTGTCAACACACACACACAGCAAACACAGGGAGATTAATTTTTCAGCAAACATTGGATATGTCAACTTCAGTCTAGCTAAATGAGGTGGAGCTAACAAAACATTACAAAAACAAATCTTTCAACAAAATGTATTACAGAACTTTGACTATCTGAGGTGGAATCTAGTAACAGTAACTACCTAACAACAGGGGTACACGGAGAAACTGTGTTGCAATTTTAGTTGCAGTTGGTAACGTTATTTGTTGGGGGGGTGTTACACAAAATACTATAGACTTAATCAGCTAGTTACCTTCAACTGGAATTACAACAAAATTGTCCAGTATCTATCTCTAGCCTAATCAACAACAGTCATGACCGGTTAACGTTACCTCAGGCTCCATTGCACTGACTCGCGTCGCCTCCTCCGTTCAGTCTAGCTTTTGCTCGACTCCGAAGTCAGCGATGTTGATGTTGGTCGGTCGGTAACCCCTACACCAAACCCTCGAAATGTAAAATGGAGGCCCAAGCAGAGGGCTTCAATGTAGGCCTATGACTCCCTTCCATTCGGAAACTCTCGGTTGCTGCATCGAAAGTGCCCTTCATCTCGAAGTCTGCCTTCGTGAAATTCTGTCTGCATATCCTGCTTGCTCGAGCTGGCACGTCCTTCCTCTTCAGGACATGGAGCAACTTCTTCAAAAAATGTGGGTCCTTGGGCAGCCGATGGTAGTTTATCGAGTGATTTTTTTGGAGCCAATTCGTACAGCCTGGGGCATTACAGTTTATGTTTCAATTACTACTTGTTGTTGTCCGCACCTAACCTCACGGTCTTCGATTCACTCTCTGCGCGAAAACCTGCTTTCACAGACAATTTGATGATTCCTTCCAGTGACGCACTTGCATCAGTCGTTACTATGGCAATTAAACATGGTGCTGACCATAGCTCAAATAAACCTTGTCGACTATCAAAATAAAAAATATAGAGATGTTTTTATGTTAAATGCACGTGTTTAGTGGATTGAATACATCTCTTTGCTTAGATTTACTTCATAAAGTGTTTCCATTTCCCTTTAAATAGTATATTGAGTAGAACGTCATTAGATATAGTCTCAAATATTTGTTATATTTTTAAAGATTAACGGGGGCTGGCATGTTGGATTTAGTTTCTCCCTGTCTCTGGTCCACTCTCCAGTACACTAGGTGGCGGTAATTCACCATAACGTTGGCTGCCAACCGCCGATAAACCCCATTGAAGAAGAATACATTTTCCTCTAGGAAATACAGTAATTCCATACATGTCTGCCTGTCCCTAAAGTATAATGGATTTAAAATATAAGGGAGTTGTACACCAGTCTAGTAGGTAGCGGTAATGCAACAAATTGGATGCCAACCGCCGTTAAACCTCATCGAAGAAGAATAATGGATTTAAACTATAGTCCAGTTGGAGGCGGTAATGAGAGATATTGGATGCCAACCACCATTAAAGTCCACTGAAGAAGAAGAAGAATTTCATCATTGAAAATCTTTTCCGGTATGTGAGATAATTTACTTGTTCTCTGTAATATCGTATAGCTTTGTAATCGTGACATTATCTAGTGTGGAGGAAAATATGCAGGTTTCTGGACTCATCCTGACACTGAGCAGGATTGCGTGACGATTAGCTTAGCAACCGCGTGACCCAGCATGACAACGTGAACGCGATTGTTCGAC
This sequence comes from Coregonus clupeaformis, assembly GCF_020615455.1. Taxonomy (NCBI): domain Eukaryota; kingdom Metazoa; phylum Chordata; class Actinopteri; order Salmoniformes; family Salmonidae; genus Coregonus; species Coregonus clupeaformis. Next base: position 72,201 of record NW_025533813.1, on the reverse strand, counting down.
AGTCTGCTGGGTGAGGCGTTATACGTTCCTCCATTCATTGCCGAATGAGATTTCTAGATCCTCCTTTCTCTAATATCTCTGCCACGAACTAGTAGCCAGTTGTTGTTGCCCAAAGTGGAATAATATCCAACCCACAGACGTGTACCTATGATGAAAATTACAGGCCTCTCATCTTTTTAAGTGGGAGAACTTGCACAATTGGTGGCTGACTAAATACTTTTTTCCCCCACTGTATGTATGTGGACAACTACAAATACCTTGGTGTCTGGTTAGACTGTAAACTCTCCTTCCAGACTCACATTAAGCATCTCCAATCCAACGTTAAATCTAGAATCGGCTTCCTATTTCGCAACAAAGCCTCCTTCACTCATGCTGCCAAACATGCCCTCGTAAAACGGACTATCCTACCGATCCTTGACTTCGGCGATGTCATTTACAAAATATCCTTCAACATTCTACTCAGCAAATTGGATGTAGTCTATCACAGTGCCATCCGTTTTGTCACCAAAGCCCCATATACTACCCACCATTGTGACCTGTATGCTCTTGTTGGCTGGTCCTCACTACATATTCGTCGCCAAATCACTGGCTCCAGGTCATCTATAAATCACTGCTAGGCAAATCCCTGCCTTATCTTAGCTCATTGGTCACCATAGCAACACCCATCCGTAGTATGCGCTCCAGCAGGTATATCTCACTGGTCATCCCCAAAGCCAACACCTCCTTTGGCCGCCATTCCTTCCAGTTCTCTGCTGCCAATGACTGGAACGAACTGCAAAAATCTCTGAAGCTGGAGACTCCCTCACTAACTTTAAGCATCAGTTGTCTGACACTCTGTGTTGTTGTTTTTATCGCACTGCTTTGCTTTATCTTGGCCAGGTCGCAGTTGTAAATGAGAACTTGTTCTGAACTGGCTTACCTGGTTAAATAAAGGTTAAATAAATAAAATAAAATAAAAAATAAAAAACATGTTTCCCATCTCAAGACATTTAATAAAAATATTACTATACTAAGTGCCAAATATAGTAACATGGTTGAACATAACAGGGGACTACTGAAAACACAACCACCAGATTACATGGGTAAAATAGTTTTTTTAATCAGCCATAAAACCCATTGTGACAGGAGTAATGGAAGGTTGTTTTGTGAAATAGGGAGTGGCAATAGAATGCAATCTTCACCCAAAAATTTAATTGTTAAAAAAATTCTAGCATGTCTATGTATGGGTAAAAGGGTAGACATGCTCAGTTTTCCATCACAAAACAGCAGTAAATTAACAAAAATAGTGGAACCAGCTCACCTGCTTTTACTTTTGAAAACATATTTTTTTAAGTGTTCAGTTCATGTAACAGGGTTGACCTTAAAATGAGGGACAGATGTAAATGAATTACTAATCACATTCATAATACTCTTCAGAAATGACTTTGTCAAAGCAACAAAAAAACTAGTGCTTTACAATGAGTATGTTTACATGTCTTAGGTTCTGAACAATAATATGCCTATTTGTAAGTCGCTCTGGATAAGAGCGTCTGCTAAATGACGTAAATGTAAATGTATAATAATATAATATGCCATTTAGCAGACACTTTTATCCAAAGCGACTTACAGTCATGCGTGCATACATTTTTGTGTATGGGTGGTCCCAAACAGAGTAAAAACTCAGACATACTAGAAAAAGCTCAAACCAAGGTTATTCACCCACTGGGTCATACAGCTACAAAGACATAATTACACAAGCACATATATTTATACCCTCCTACTAGGCGGAGTCAACTCCTTGCACATCTAGACAGCCAATACATCTCTGTTGCTAGGCAGGAACTGAATTGGTTCCTCTCACTGTTGTAGTCATGCCCCTGCCTGATGCTAGAACCTTTGTGGGCGTGGAAGTATATGTGTGTGAAATAGGACTGTTTCTTCTCACTTCATCTGACCTGACCTTGGGATGAATTCCTCAGTCCTCCCTAATCCACGGCTGTCTTACCTTATCAGTGACTGAAACCAGACTGTTGCCCTTTGCCTCCCTCCTTAGGAGCCATGATATGAACAATAACATGTTTTGACAGAGTGTAAACATTCTGCAACCCCCCCTTGTCTCACTCAGTAACTTTCCATACACTTAGTTCCTATCCACCCTCCATTGACCCCAACATTCCTTATACATGGAAAGTAATCAATAAGTTCTAGTATGGTAACATGAATGGGTATATTTCAAGCTAGAATCCAACACATTCACGCTCATAATTTGAAATTAAAGTAGTTATGGCAGTAGGCCGAGTATGGCATTAGTCATGTAAACACCTTACTCTGCTTATCTTAATTGGCTTAAGGTGACAATCGAAGTAACGCTGTTAAAAACACCTGGTTTTCTGAGCAATCTTTCAAATTATTAGGACACGTAAACGCCTTAATCAGATTCATAGAGGCATATGTAATCTACACATGTGCTAGCACGAGCAACGCAAGCTTCCTTTTGCAGTGAGTTCGGGAAAAACTGAAAGTATGAATGTGAAAACTATTTCAAAGATGCAAACTTATTCGGAATCAAATATGCTACTCAAAAATAACATGGTCGCTGTGGTAGTACGTTTATTTTGATTAGCAATTTTCAGCATTTGTCAAAGTCCCATCAGGTAGCCTGATTTCAGATGTCCATGCTATTCAATATCTTTGTTTCACAGGGGACAGCCCTAACCTTTGCTCTCTCAGTGGGAGGGGCTTATCATCTGGGGAGCCTCAACAACATCATGATGCTGACAAGACAGAGAAAAGTCTCAGTAAACACCAGCAGAGATGTATAGGGAAGAAACCTCACCACTGCTGCTTTGACTGTGGGAAGAGTTTTGCTAAACAGAGGGAATTGATCATTTACCAGCGGATTCACACTGGAGAGAAACTGTACCGCTGCTCTCAGTGTGGGAAGCGTTTCGCTGCATCTAAAACCTTAAAATCTCAGAGAATTCATACAGGGGAGAGGTCTTACCCCTGCTTTGATTGTGGGAAGATCTTCAGTCAATCAGGAGCTCTGACTACACACCAACACATACACAAAGGAGAGAAGCCTTATAGCTGTGATCAGTGTGGGAAGAGCTTCAATCATTCAGGATCAATGACTACACACCAGCACATACACACAGGAGAGAAGCCTTATAGCTGTAATGAGTGTGGGAAGAGCTTTGCTCTATCCGAAAACCTGACTACACACCAACGCATACACACAGGAGAGAAGCCTTATAGCTGTGATCAGTGTGGGAAGAGCTTCAGGAAGTCAAGACACCTGACTACACACCAACGCATACACACAGGAGAGAAGCCTTATAGCTGTGATCAGTGTGGGAAGAGCTTCAGTCAATCAGGAGACCTGACTATACACCAACGAATACACACAGGAGAGAAGCCTTATAGCTGTGATCAGTGTGGGAAGAGCTTCAGGAAGTCAGGACACCTGACTACACACCAACGCATACACACAGGAAAGAAGCCTTATAGCTGTGATCAGTGTGGGAAGAGCTTCAATCATTCAGGACACCTGACTACACACCAACGAATACACACAGGAGAGAAGCCTTATAGCTGTGATCAATGTGGGAAGAGCTTCAATCAATCAGGAGACCTGACTACACACCAACGAATACATACAGGAGAGAAGCCTTATAGCTGTGATCAGTGTGGGAAGAGTTTTGCTCGAGATTTTACCCTGACTACACACCAGCTCACACACACTGGAGAGAAACCTTACTCCTGTCTATGTGGAAAGAGCTTTGCTCATTCAGGGTCACTGAAAAAACACCAGAAAGAACAAACATGTCATATTTTATCTCCCTCTGCTCCGGCACCGGTTCCAGATCCCTAAATAATGTTTCAATACATTACTCTTTACAATATGTTTTCTATCCCTCATTCTCTAACAGTATACTAAGTCTGATTACTATGGTAACCTGTGTAGCATAATATGCAGCTCTGGATCCATATGTATCAAGCATCTCGTAGTAGGAGTGCTGTGTGTGTGGTGTGGTGGGGTGGGGGTGTTCAGAGCTGTATCTTATTTCATTAACTCCTATTATCCATTAAATAATTTTTTAATGTAGAATGTTTCAACAATATTAGGTGTGTATTTTTGTATTCAGTAGATCAGGGTTCTTCAATTCCGGTCCTGGAGGGCCGAAACACCTCTGTTTTTCATCCTCTCCTTCTAATCAGGGGCTAATTCAGACCTGGGACACCAGGTGAGTGCAATTAACTACCAGGTAGAAATAAAAAACTGAAGTGTTTCGGCCCTCCAGGACCGGAATTGAAGAACCCTGCAGTAGATCAATAAATTCAATCCATTATCTGCTCAACAATGTCTTCTTATCACATTAATTATTATGTTTTTAAAATCTATAATTATTATTATTTTTTTATAAGGAGCATAGGCCTCTTGTATAATTAGTTTGGTCCTAAAAGATGTTCACATATTTATTATAAATCCCTTCACCAGGTTTTAGTGTAGCTGATGGGACATACGGAAATACAGAAGCCATAGGCCTATTAGTGTGGTCAAATTATGTTGTTGCATTTATTTTTAAATATATTAATAGGGATATCTTTCAACTTTCCTTATTGTATATTAAGTGTGCTCCAAAAAGATGTTCACACATTTTTATTGTGAAGCGAATTATGTGTTGGTTGTTAGGAAGAGGTGTCATGGGGGCAGGAAGCCAGCTCTGCCCATCAGTACTTATAGGTAATGTCAACCACAGACATCACACTCTTCTGTTTTCTCATGGCCAGTAAGGTCTCCTACCAAACTGCTCTCTCTTCACTCTGGAAATACACTTGATAATATCTTATACCTTACCATTCTACTTTTTATTGGGGATTTATTATGCGGCACGAATGCTTGAATGTCATTGTAAAACATACATCTGGAATGTGGTTTCATGTTTTCTTGTTTTGTTTTACATTGCTGATTGCATATTCATTTTTTAAAATATGTATTTTTTTTAATGTTTAGTTGAAGTGGTGTAAAGTAATTAAGTAAAAATACTTGAAAGTACTACTTAAGTACTTTTTTGGGGTGTCTGTACTATTCATATTTTTGACAACTTTTACTTTACTAAATTCCTAAACAAAATTATGTACTTTTTACTCCATCCATTTTCCCTGACACCCAAAAGTACTCATTACATTTTGAATGTTTAGCAGGACATGAAAATGGTCTAATTCACACACTATCAAGACAACATCTCTGGTCATCCCTACTGCCATTGATCTGGTGGACTCACTAAACACATGCTTTGTTTCTAAATTATGTCTGAGTGTTGAAGCTTGCCCCTGCCTATCCGTAAATAAATTAAAATCAAGAAAATGGTGCCGTCTGTTTTGCTTAATATAAGGAATTTTAAAATATTAATACTTTTGATACTTAAGTATATTGAAAACCAAATACTTTTAGACTGTTACTCAAGTATGATTTTTTTACTGGGTGACTTTTACTTGAGTAATTTTCTATTAAGGAATCTTTACTTTTACTCAAGTATGACAATTGGGTACTTTTCCCACCACTGTATAGTTGTATTATGCAGAAGAGACCAGGATATGTTGTTGCCCTGTGTCCCAACACTCAATGTTATAGTCATGGTCCTGAGAATAAAACCGGTTTAAAACAATCAACAGAGAAACACGTGTCTTACATTGCTACACATCCGTTATAATAAGTGCTTTTTTCCTGCTTCATTTCAGTATCAGGTGTAGTTTTTCACCAATTATAAAGTGTGTTTGTTGTCTATCTTTATGTTTCTATGTCTGCATGTAGTGAGATGCAACAGTAGCCTTGAGAACATCTGGACTAATATAGAACTCTGTTCCAAATTGCTGTCAGGTAAAAGTAGACGATAGCAGACAACATAGTCTCCTGAGTGGCGCAGTGGTCTAAGGCCCTGCATCGCAGTGCTAACTGTGCCACTAGAGATCCTGGTTCGAATCCAGGCTCTGTCGCAGCCGGCCGCGACCGGGAGACTCATGGGCGGCGCACAATTGGCCCAGCGTCGTCCAGGGTAGGGGAGGGAATGGCCGGCAGGGATGTAGCTCAGTTGACAGAGCATGGCGTTTGCAACGCCAGGGTTGTGGGTTCGATTCCCACGGGGGCCAGTATAAAAAAAATATATATGTATTCACTAACTGTAAGTCGCTCTGGATAAGAGCGTCTGCTAAATGACTAAAATGTAAATGTAACATGATCCTTAGTGAAAGGGGTGTTGTTGAACGTTTTTTGACTTTACTCAACTTTTATAGATTAGGTGTCACGATCGTCTGAAGAAGCGGACCAATACGCAGCGCGTGGAGTGAACATGATGACTTTAATAATCAAAGCACGTAACTACAAAACAAAATGACGAAACGTGAAGTCCAACAGTACATAGACTAAACAGGAACACGGAAACAATACCTTAACTTGGAACAATAACCCACAACCCACAGGAGAAAACACACAGAATATATATGGCTCCCAATCAGAGATAACGAGCCGACAGCTGACACTCGTTACCTCCGATTGGGAGTCATAGACCAATCACCACTAGACACAAAACAAATGAAACTCACCCAACCCAACACCACCAAATGAAATACACCCTAGCTCTAACACACAGTCCCGGAGCCAGAGTGTGACATTAGGTCAAATCTGATCCAATAACTTTCTGAAGTAAGATTAGCCTACATGTCATGTGCGACGTTATGTTGTCATAACGTAATTGAGCTTTGATATTTAAATAGATGTTTGATTAATCTGGTCTAGGTGCATCAGTTGCATCCTTGAGATTTGAATTCTCTCCCGCTAACCCCCTAATCCTTATCTGAACACTGTGACAACATAGTAACTACAGTAGCCTACACATTTCTTGTTTTAGGAATAAACACTGAAGAAACAATAGCTCCCACGATGGATCCAGTAAGTCTTGTTTCCTTTTAACAGTATAGGTCTACTGTGCTGTATAAAATGTCTAGGCCTAATTTTCATTATCTTTGATCCTCCACATTCCTGTGTTCGGTTTAAATGGTTGGACAAAAAACGATGATAAACGTTGTTGGGATTTTGTTCCCTTCAGGAAAGTAGCATACAACTATATCATGTTTAGAAATCTGTGATATTACCTAATTATCTCTTCTTCCTCCCAAAGTGTGCAATTGTTCACCTCCACTAATTTGAAAGTCAGATTATCCATGTATGACCAGATACTCAAATGGCCACTCTAACGATGAAAATACATCTTCTGTGGGGTTTATCGGCGGTTGGCATCCAACGTTATGGTGCATTACCACACCTACTGTAATGGAGTGTGGGCCAGAGACAAGGATCGAGGAATTTAGTCCCACCTGCCAGTGTAGCCGGCGCGGTCTGTTCGTTGCCGACTACTGCGTTGTGTTCCGGTGCACTGAAGACAAGACACTGGCGTACTTGAAGGCACTTTATTGTGTACAACTCTCTCAATCTGTTCAACATCAAAGAGAGAAAATGTTCAAAACTCTACCCTCGACCAGAATCCGCCTCTCCCAGCCGAGTACAATGCAGACTCAGTATAATCACATTCAAAGATCCAAGGAATAAAATACAACATAATTGGAAAATAAACATAGCATCTGGTGTATATCTTATGTATGTGTCATATTGCATGTTATCTCTGCCAAAAACTCTGAACTTTTAGCCTTTACATTAATACTGTGCAACATGACATAAACCATCTTTCAAATAGGCAATACATACAGTAATATGCACGAAGCAACATGTAATCCTTCACATTTGAGCTTTTCAGTGCCATTAAACACTAATCAATATATGAAAACATTTTAAATGAACACATATTTTTTACCTGATATAGGGAATACATACCTGTTCAACATCAAAGAGAGAAAATGTTCAAAACTCTACCCTCGACCAGAATCCGCCTAACATAAAAAGAACAACGTGGGCTTCATCACAAGGATAGAATGACGATTGCTAACTTACAGCTAAACAAAACACGAGGTTAGCTAAGTTAGCAATTTCTCAAACTCTCAAAAATAGCTAAATTCACGACACAGCTTGATTAAATGTACGTACACTCATCATATAATATACATACAAGTTACTATGTGCACTGAAACGTTTTAGTTTTAACAGGTATATCAAGTTTATATCACGCCGAAGTGAACACATACCTCTCCCAGCCGAGTACAATGCAGACTGAGAAAAGCATGACACCCCTCCGCATATAACCAAACCAACACTCTAGAGGGCGCACTTACACAACTAACTCTCCCAATATCTGAAGACTACACGAAATGCTGAACATTACAATATTTTGGTGAAATCAACTCACAAAATAAAATAAAAAATAGAAAATGAACGGTTGCAAAAATCTGTAATTCTTTGACCTGTTACACCAGCACCGTTTCTCTTTAAAAAGATAACATATTTGCGACTGTATCTAACAATGTTTTACTCAGTATGCTTATCAAACTCAATCCTGTACCCCCTTCTCCTTCATACTGGATCAGTCTTTCTCTCCCTGTCATACTGCCCACACTGTATCAGTACATGCTCCACTGTCTCTGTTTCCTGGCAGTAATCACACCTTCCTGGTGGATGCTTTCCTATCACATTTAATGACATATCCAGACATCCATTTAATGACATATCCAGCTGTGTCCCACCCTTAGCCTTGAAAGGATAGCCTCCTCTCTTCTGTCCATTCCTACCATCCTCCCCTCCCTTACTTTATTCTGTACCTGGAATAGGGATAGATGGCAGCATTCGCGCAAAACTGAAAGCGTGAACCACAGCATTTAACCATGACAAGGTGACTGGGAATATGTTAGAATACAAACAGTGTAGTTATTCCCTCTGTAAGGCAATCAAACAGGCAAAATGTCAGTATAGAGACAAAGTGGAGTCGTAATTCAACGGCTCAGACAAGACGTATGTGGCAGGGTCTACAGACAATCAAGGACTATAAAGGGAAAACCAGCCACGTCGCAGACACCGACGTCTTTTTTCCGGACAAGCTAAACACCTTCTTCACCCGCTTTGAGGATAACACAGTGTCACTGACGCGGCCCGCTACCAAGGACTGTGGGCTCTCCTTCTCCGTGGCCGACGTGAGTAAGACATTCAAGCGTGTTAACCCACGCAAGGCTGCCGGCCAAGACTGCATCCCTAGCCACGTCCTCAGAGCATGCGCAGACCAGCTGGAAGGAGTGTTTACGGACATATTCAATCTCTCCTTATCCCAGTCTGCTGTCCCCACATGCTTCAAGATGTCCACCATTGTTCCCGTACCCAAGAAAGCAAAGGTAACTGAACTAAATGACTATCGCCCCGTAGCACTCACTTCTGTCATCATGAAGTGCTTTGAGAGACTACCTTACCTGACACCCTAGACCCACTTCAATTTGCTTACCGCCCCAATAGATCCACAGACGATGCAATCACCATCACACTGCCCTATCCCATCTGGACAAGAGGAATACCTATGTAAGAATGCTGTTCATTGACTATAGATCAGCATTCAACATCATAGTACCCTCCAAGCTCATCATTAAGCTCGAGGCCCTGGGTCTGAATCCCGCCCTGTGCAACTGGGTCCTGCACTTCCTGACGGGCCGCCCCCAGGTGGTGAAGGTAGTAAACAACACCTCCACTTCGCTGATCCTCAACACTGGGGGCCCACAAGGGTGAGCAAGAGATAGCGAGAGAGAGAGAGAGACTACTGTGACGGACCCACATTTAAGGAAAGCTCTGACTATGTACAGACTCAGTGAGCATAGCCTTGCTATTGAGAAAGGCCACCGTAGGCAGACCTGGTTCTCAAGAGAAGACAGGCTATGTGCACAGTGCCCACAAAATGAGGTGAAAACTGAGCTGCACTTCCTAACCTCTTGCCAAATGTATGACCAGATTACACAGACCCACAAAGAATTTGAAAATAAACCCAATTTTGATAAACTCCCATATCGATTGGTTCAAATACCTCAGTGTGCCAACACAGCAGAAATATTTGTGACCTGTTGCCACAAGAAAAGGGCAACCAGTGAAGAACAAACACCATTGTAAATGCAACCCATATTTATGTTGATTTATTTTCCCTTTTGTACTTGAACTATTTGCACATAATATGACATTTGAAATGTCTTTATTCTTTTGGAACATTTGTGAGTGGAATGTTTACTGTAAAAAAAAAAAAAGACGTTTATTTCACTTTTGTTTGTCTATTTCACTTGCTTTGGCAATGTTAACATATGTTTCCCATGCAAATAAAGCCCTTAAATTGAAATTGAATTGAGAGAGGGGGAGCAGGGTTGTACACCGAAGTTAGATGGTAATTAAAATACGTAAATCCCAAAATGGTGACAAATACTGACATTTAATCAATTACAAATGACATGACCCTTCCCTGTACCAAAAAAATAATAAACCCTCCCCAGACTGAAATTGAAAAAACATAACCTTCCCCCATTTTCGTCCAGAAATACAGTAATTAGGTACATTTCTGCATGTCCCTAAAGTGTAATGGGTTTATACTATAGTCCAGTTGGAGGCGGTAATGCAAGAGATTGGATGCCAATCACCATTAAAGCCCACTGAAGAAGAAGAATTTCGTCATTGCAAATATTTTCCAATATGTGAGATCATTTACTTATTCTCAGTAATATCGTATTGCTTTGGAATCGTGACGTTATCTACTGTGGAGGAAATACCCTGACTCTGAGAAGGGATTGCGTGACCCAGCATAACAACTTGAACGCGTTATACGTTTTTCCATTAATTGCCGAATGAGATTCCTAGATCCTTTCTCTAATATCTCTGCCATGAGCTCATAAATCGAGATAGCTGTGTATTTTACTACTGCATGGCCAGTGTGAGCCAGAATGCTAACTAGCCAGCTACATGTCAGTCAGTAGTTGTCCTTCCAAATGCGGTGGTCACTGGATAAACTAGCTATGAATTGAACATTTGTCAGAAAACGAACTAGTAGCCAGTTGTTGTTGTCCATGGTGGAATCATATCTAACCCACAGGCTCTTGGAGGTTATGTACATACACGAGCTCCGGAATTTAGCTAACGTAGCGTCGCGAATTAGCATTAATCTAACTAGCTCAGCTGTATTATAACAAAACGGATGATATGAATCAAACACTAGCTAGCTAGCAAGCCATCCTCGGCGACAATGCTATTGTGGCGCTGGAATGTCAGATACATGTTTTAATTTTATGTTAACTGTCATTGAAGTTGATGGTTACCACTGATTTCAGATATGAAGAAAGATCAACTGTCCGCCATTTTTTATGTTTCGTTCAGAGTGAAAGTAAGATTCCCGGCAAACCCGTTGTGAACACTTAAAACAAAGTAACTGTACTGCTGTAGCCAACACATTTCTGGTCTAAGACAAGTTGTCTGATGAAGAAACGCTAAAGAAACAATAGATTCTGCAATGGATCCGGTAAGTCTGGTTTCCTTTTAACAGTATAGGCCTGCTATGCTGTTTAAAATGTATAGGCCTAGTTATCATCTTTGATCCACCACATTCCTGTGTTCTGTCTTAGTGGCTGGACCCCCCAAAAAAAAACATGACGGTAAAACTTGTTGGGATTTTTTTTTCTAAAGCTAAGTAACCTACTACTTTATCATGTGTAGGAATCTGTGTCTATTACTTAATTATCTCTCCTTCCTCCCAAAGTGTGCACTCGTTCACCTCCACTAATTTGAAAGTCAGATGATCCATTATATGACCAGATCCTCAAATGGCCACTCTAACATTGAAAATACTTGTGTGGGGTTTATCAGTGGTTGGCATCGAACGTTATGGTGCATTATGCCACCTACTGTAATGGAGTGTGGGCCAGAGACAAGGATCGAGGAACTTAATCCCACCTGCCAGCCCCGTTTCTCTTTAAAAAGATAACATATTTGCGACTGTATCTAACAATGTTCTACTCAGTATGCTTATCAAACTCAATCCTGTACCCCCTTCTCCCTCATACTGGATCAGTCTCTCTCTTTCCCTATCATACTGCCCACACTGTATCAGTGCATGCTCCACTGTCTCTGTTTCCTGGCAGTAATCAGACCTTCCTGTTGGATGCTTTCCTATCACATTTAATGACTTATTCAGCTGGCTGTGTCCCACCCTTAGCCTTGTAAGGATGGCCTCCTCTCTTCTGTCCATTCCTACCATCCTCCCCTACATTACTCTGTACCTGGAATAGGGGCGGCAGATAGCCTAGCGGTTTAGAGCGTTGGGCCAGTAACCCGAGCCGACAAGGTGAAAAATCTGTCAATGTTCCTTTGAGCATCTTAACCCTAATTGCGCCTGTAAATTGTTCAAGATAAGCACATCTGCTAAATGACTAAAATGTAAACAATGAATAGATGCCTGCCCTGAGTGTCACTGTTCCACTTTTCCTGCCATCTCTGCACCACCACTGCCCATATCATTCCCTTAGCCTCGCTTATTAGCACCTCCACCTCCTGTCTCCTAAGGGCCTGTTTAGCTAGCACATCTACTTCCTACATTCCCTTCCACCCACACATGGGCCGGGACCTAAGCAAAGCTTATATGGACACCCATCTGTCTCACCCAGGCATGAATTTGAATTCCCTCATATAGCAGGCCTTGTCTGCTATGTTAGCTAAATGATTACAGACTCATCAACACAGCACGAGTCAGAACATATAACTACTCTGTCTGGCTTGACTTCCTCCACCCATTGCAAGGCTAAACGTACGGCCATCAGCTCTGCCATGTACACAGCCAGGTGGTCTGTAATACGTCTCCTGACAGCCACCCCCACTTTCCTGTTCAACAAAGGCTGATCCAGTCTGACCTGTCTTTGGATCTTTTGATCCATCTGTATATATGGGCAAAAAAATACTGATTTACAGTTTCCAGTCGCCTTTTAAAGAACTCGCAAGGATCAACCCCCTCCCTGTCTTTCTGTACTCTCTCCAACACTTGTAAATCAACTACTGGAGGTGGGAGTAGCCATGGTGGACTCACAGGGATAGGTACTGTGGGGCTAAAGTCCCTGCCATACAATCCCATCTGCCTCGCCTGGTTATCACCCACCCACAAAGCTTTTATTCTGTCCATGTTCATGCTCCCAACTTTTCTGTAGCACCCCTTTTGTGGGGTGAGACACCCCATGTTCCTGTAAGTTAACCCAATAATTAATTGGCAGTGATTGCCTTCTAATATGTAATGGCAATGAAAATAAATGTATTTTAAAGAATGTAAAGCTGTCGTTACCACAGCCACAATGCCTAAAATGTTTATCGTAGAAATTCATGGAAACAAAAATGTGCTTTTTTGATTTTAAGGTTAGGGTCAGGCATAAGGTTAGCAGTGTGGTTAAGGTTAGGTTTAGGATTACAATTTTAAGAAGAACAATTGTAGAAATAGGTGTGGTTTATGGCTTTGTGGCTGTGGTAACTAGTGACGACCTGTCACTAGGTTTTTTTCTCTCAAGTTGCTGGCATTACATTTTACATTTTAGTCATTTAGCAGACGCTCTTATCCAGAGCGACTTACAGTTAGTGAGTGCATACATTTTTCATACTGTCATGTATATTTGATCAAATAAGCCACATGTCGCCTCTTCCTGTTTTGAAAGGAAATGACTGGTATAAGAAATATGGTGGAAACTCTGACTAGCCCATGCCTCCACCAACCCAATGCTATTAGATTTGTGGGATGTAGTGAATGATTGAACATTTCAGGAAAAATGAGATATTCTAGGGATGCACCCAAATCAATCAGAGGTGTAGACTAAATTAATCAAATGTTTGGTTTAATGATAAACTGTTTAATATTTCTTATGGCCAACAGGACAAAGCTAGCCCGTTCCCCTCCACCCTCCCGGAGTCCCCAGGTCAAACGCCTCCCGGTACCGCTTTGGGTCTGGTCGACTGCAGGAAAACACCGGGGCAGAGTGGAACTGAGAGAGGAGGAGGAGAAGAGAAGGAAGATGGAGATTTGATTTCATTAAGTAAGAACCATGGTGTGTAGATTAGACTACAGTCTTCTTCTGTAACAATAGTGGAGGTGCATAAAGATGGCTGCCCGCATGTACTTACCACAAATTCCTTGTTTTGCTAAATTCACTGTATTGTACATTGCTCTCCTTTACTGTTTTTTTGGTATGGTCATTAGCATTGTAAACATGATCCCAATTTTAGCTTCAAGACGCTGGCAATTTGAAAAAAAAAACGAAAAAATAGATTGTGTTGATTTATTGGAACATTGAACAATGTCGCACACCATAGTTTCATAACTCAGTGGATAGTGCTAAAACAATGACGTCATTTCAGAATTCTAACATCTTTATGCACTTTAGTCATTCATTGATTAATTATATACAGTGAGGGGGAAAAGTATTTGATCCCCTGCTGATTTTGTACGTTTGCCCACTGACAAAGACATGATCAGTCTATAATTTTAATGGTAGGTTTATTTGAACAGTGAGAGACAGAATAACAACAAAAAAATCCAGAAAAATGCATGTCAAAAATGTTATAAATTGATTTGCATTGTAATGAGGGAAATAAGTATTTGACCCCCTCTCAATCAGAAAGATTTCTGGCTCCCAGGTGTCTTTTTATACAGGTAACGAGCTGAGATTAAGAGCACACTCTTAAAGGGAGTGCTCCTAATCTCAGCTTGTTACCTGTATAAAAGACACCTGTCCACAGAAGCAATCAATCAATCAGATTCCAAACTCTCCACCATGGCGAGGACCAAAGAGCTCTCCAAGGATGTCAGGGACAAGATTGTAGACCTACACAAGGCTGGAATGGGCTACAAGACCATCGCCAAGCAGCTTGGTGAGAAGGTGACAACAGTTGGTGTGATTATTCGCAAATGGAAGAAACACAAAATACCTGTCAATCTCCCTCTGCCTGGGGCTCCATGCAAGATCTCACCTCGTGGAGTTGCAATGAACATGAGAACAGTGAGGAATCAACCCAGAACTACAAGGGAGGATCTTGTCAATGATCTCAAGGCAGCTGGGACCATAGTCACCAAGAAAACATTAGGTAACACACTACGCCGTGAAGGACTGAAATCCTGCAGCGCCCGCAAGGTCCTCCTGCTTAAGAAAGCACATATACAGACCCGTCTGAAGTTTGCCAATGAACATCTGAATGATTCAGAGGAGAACTGGGTGAAAGTGTTGTGGTCAGATGAGACCAAAATCGAGCTCTTTGGCATCAACTCAACTCGCCGTGTTTGGAGGAGGAGGAATGCTGCCTATGACCCCAAGAACACCATCCCCACCGTCAAACATGGAGGTGGAAACATTATGCTTTGGGGGTGTTTTTCTGCTAAGGGGACAGGACAACTTCACCGCATCAAAGGGACAATGGACGGGGCCATGTACCGTATTTTCCGCACTATAAGGCGCACCGGAGTATAAGCCGCAGCAGCTAAATTGAATGATATTGAATGATGTGTACATATATAAGCCGCACTGGACTATAAGCCGCAGGTGTTTTAATGTTTAATTACCATATGTAAGGGTTCGTGCACAGAGGGGATTGTCGGGAAAGAGATGGCTGCTTGAGGAAGCTCCCATTTATTAACATTTCAACAAACAAGTTGCATATTTGCATAACGTATTCAAGTGTTACCATTTAGTGCAATAGTAGCTACAGAACATATACTGTGCTGTGTAAACTGTACTGTATCACACAGCGTTTCAGACACACAAACTTTTCAACTTTCAAACTTAAACGGTGCGCTCCCAGCGCACATACCGGCAGTGATCTACAGCAGTGGTTTTCAACCAGTGGTCCTTGAGGGAGTGCTAGGGGTTCCCCAGCAAAATTAGTTAATAGCGTCACAATCATTTAACCACTTAACTTTGGTTATTTTTGAAAAACCTTGAAAAAGTGTGCACATCTTTGAATATTTATCTACATTATAGCCTACAGTAGTACCATAACAAAAAACAAAGCTTACAGCGCTTGACGAGGCAATATCAATGGCTAAATTAAATGTGTTTTTTTGAAAGTGCAAAATAAAGTGCCTGTAACACGACAGTAAGCGCGTAAGCCTAAAGTTGCAGCAACACGGCTGCTTAAAATATACGGTAATCAGCCTACCAGAAAAGTCATTAATCCTCGTCTTCATCTTTTAGGCTAAGGTGCAGTACACGGCTGTAACCAGAAAAGTCAAGTCATTAATCCTCATCTCCGTCTTCTTCCTGCGTACTAAAACCACCAAAGTCCTCATCTTCAGTGTTGGAAACGAACAGGCTCAGGGTGGCTTCGTCAGCCACTCTCCTCTCTCCTTCGTTGTCGCTCTCAAAACCAACAAACTCCTCTTCGTCACTGTCGGAATCGAACAGCCTCTGAAGGTCCTCAGCTGTGGCGGCGTTCTCCTCTTCATCACGCAGCAGTCCAGCCTTTCGGAACCCGTTAATGATCGTGGATGTTTTGACAGCCATATTGACTGCCTTTAACTTAAAAGCTGCATCATATGCATTTCTACGTTTGTTTTCCATAATAAGGGTTTGTGCATGAAAACTTCCTTTGCACAAACTGTCTCGCTCTCGTAATGTCTGTCTGTCTTGCTCTCGTTCTGTCTCTCGTTCTGTCTCTCGTACCACTCTCGGTTCCACTTTTACTTTTGCGCGCTACCTGTCTCACTCTTTTCCGGCCTCCAGCTTTTCCTGCTGGAGCCCGCCGCTTAAAGGTGGGGGGCACGGATCGGTCATAGAGCCCATAGAGTTAGAGTTGGTGGACTGTAACCTGTAAAATCCATAGATTTAGGAGGTCTTCTAGTGGCCGTTAGCTGTAAAAATCCATAGATTAGCCGCACCGTTATATAAGCCGCAGGGTCGAAAAATGGGAAAAAGGCGCGGCTTATAGTCCGAAAATTACGGTACTGTCAAATCTTGGGTGAGAACCTCCTTCCCTCAGCCAGGGCATTGAAAATGGGTCCTGGATGGGTATTCCAGCATGACAATGACCCAAAACACACGGCCAAGGCAACGAAGGAGTGGCTCAAGAAGAGGCCTAGCCAGTCTCCAGACCTTAATCCCATAGAAAATCTGTGGAGGGTGCTGAAGGTTCGAGTTGCCAAACGTCAGCCTCGAAACCTTAATGACTTGGAGAAGATCTGCAAAGAGGAGTGGGACAAAATCCCTCCTGAGATGTGTGCAAACCTGGTGGCCAACTTCTAGAAACATCTGACCTCTGTGATTGCCAACAAGGGTTTTGCCACCAAGTACTAAGTCATGTTTTGCAGAGGGGTCAAATACTTATTTCCCTCATTAAAAATCAAATCAATTTATAACATTTTTGACATCGGTTTTTCTGGATTTTGTTGTTGTTATTCTGTCTTTCACTGTTCAAATTTACCTACCATTAAAATTATAGACTGATCATGTCTTTGTCCGTGGGCAAACGTACAAAATCAGCAGGGGATCAAATACTTTTTTCCCTCACCCAGATGAAATGATCTTGGTCATTCCACCCATTTTTAAAAGTGTACAGTTGAAGTCAGAAGTTTACATACACCTTAGCCAAATACTCAGTTTCACAATTCCTGACATTTAATCCTAGTAAAAATTCCCTGTTTTAGGTCAGTTAGGATCACCACTTTATTTTAAGAATGTGAAATGTCAGAATAAGAGTAGAGTGAATTATTTCAGCTTTTATTTATTTCATCACATTCCCAGTGGGTCAGAAGTTTACATACACTCAATTAGTATTTGGTAGCATTGCCTTTAAATTGTTTTAACTTGGGTCAAACGTGTCGGGTAGCCTTCCACAAGCTTCCCACAATAAGTTGGGTGAATTTTGGCCCGTTCTTCCTGACAGAGCTGGTGTAACTGAGTCAGGTTTGTAGGCCTCCTTGCTCGCACACGCCTTTTCAGTTCTGCCCACAAATGTTCTATAGGATTGAGGTCAGGGCTTTGTGATGGCCACTCCAATACCTTGACTTTGTTGTCCTTAAGCCATTTTGCCACAACTTTGGAAGTATGCTTGGGGTCATTGTCCATTTGGAAGACCCATTTGCAAGCCAAGCTTTAACTTCCTGACTGATGTCTTGAGATGTTGCTTCAATATATCCACATAATTTTCCTTCCTCATGATGCCATCTATTTTGTGAAGTGCACCAGTCCCTCCTGCAGCAAAGCACCCCCACAGCATGATGCTGCCACCCCCGTGCTTCACGGTTTGGATGGTGTTCTTTGGCTTGCAAGCATCCCCCTTTTTCCTCCAAACATAACGATGGTCATTATGGCCAAACAGTTCTATTTTTGTTTCATCAGACCAGAGGACATTTATCCAAAAAAGTACAGTCTTTGTCCCCATGTGCAGTTGCAAACCGTAGTCTGGCTTTTTTAATGACGGTTTTGGAGCAGTGGCTTCTTCCATGCTGAGCGGCCTTTCAGGTTATGTCGATATAGGACTCGTTTTACTGTGGATATAGATACCTTTGTACCTGTTTCCTCCAGCATCTTCACAAGGTCCTTTGCTGTTGTTCTGGGATTGATTTGCACTTTTCGCACCAAAGTACGTTCATCTCTAGGAGACAGAACGCGTCTCCTTCCTGAGCGGTATGATGGCTGCGTGGTCCCATGTTGTTTATACTTGCGTACTATTGTTTGTACAGATGAACGTGGTACCTTCAGGCATTTGGAAATTGCGCCCAAGGATGAACCAGAATACAATTTTTTTTCTGAGGTCTTGGCTGATTTCTTTTCCATGATGTCAAGCAAAGAGGCACTGAGTTTGAAGGTAGGCCTTGAAATACATCCACAGGTACACCTCCAATTGACTCAAATGATGTAAATTAGCCTATCAGAAGCTTCTAAAGCCATGACATAATTTTCTGGAATGTTCCAAGCTGTTTAAAGGCACAGTCAACCACTGGAGTGATACAGGGTATTATAAGTGAAATAATCTGTCTGTAAACAATTGTTGGAAAAATTACTTGTCATGCACAAAGTAGATGTCCTAACCAACTTGCCAAAACTATAGTTTGTTAACAAGACATTTGTGGAGTGGTTGAAAAACGAGTTTTAATGACTGCAACCTAAGTGTATGTAAACTTCCGACTTCAACTGTAACTAATTAACATTCTGTAATAAAGAGCACATGTTTTCCCATCTCAAGACATTGAATAAAAATAGTACTACACTAAGTACCAAATAAAGTAAGTGTTGACCGTAACAGGGGACTACTGAAAACATCAAACCCACTGGATAACATGGGTAAAATAGTCCTTTAATTCAGCCATAAAACCGCTTGTGACCGGGGAAATAGAAGGTTGTTTTATGAAACGGAGTGGGAATTGAATGCAATCTTCACAAAAAAAGATAATTGTTAAAACATTTCTAGCATGTCTATGAATGGGTAAAAGGGTTGACTTGCTCAGTTTTCCACTACAAAACACCAGTAAATTGACAGAGTAGAACCAGCTGACCTGCTTTTACTCTGATTTGACTATTAGATGTTCAACGTTTGTTTTGAAAAAAAAAATTTTTTAAGGAATAGTTTCACCATATTAAAACGAGAGTTCAGTTCATGTAACAGGGTTGACCTTAAAATGAGGGACAGATGTAAATGACTTACTAATCACATTCATAATAATCTAGAGAAATGACTTTGTCAAGAAACGAAATAACTAGTGCTTTACAATGAGTATGTTTACATGTGTTTGGTTCTGAACAAACAGAATAAAAACTCAGACAACTAGAAAAAGCTTAAACAAAGTATATTCACCCACTGGGTCATACAGCTACAAAGACGTGATTACACAAGCGCATATATTTATACCCTCCTACAAGGGTGGAGTCAACTCCTTGCACATCTAGACAGCCAATACATCTCTGTTGCTAGGCAGGAACTTCAATGGTTCCTCTCACTGGTGTAGTCATGTTCCTGCCTAATGCTAAAACCTTTGTGGGCGTGGAAGTATATGTGTGTGAAATAGGACTGTTTCTTCTCACTTCATCTGACCTGACCTCGGGATGAATTCCTCAGTCCTCCCTAAACCACAGCTGTCTTACCTTATCAGTGACTGAAACCAGACTGTTGCCCTTTGCCTCCCTCCTTAGGAGCCATGATATGAACAATAACATGTTTTGACAGAATGTAAACACTTCTGCACCCCCCCTTGTCTCACTCAGTAACTTTCCATACACTTAGTTCCTATCCACCCTCCATTGACCCCCACATATACATTCCTTATACATGGAAAGTAATCAATAAGTTCTAGTATGGTAACATGAATAGGTATATTTCAAGCTAGAATCCAACACACACACTCATCTGACATTAAACTGGTTATGGCAGTAGGCAGAGTATGGCATTAGTCATGTAAACACCTTACTCTGCTTTTCTTAATTGGCTTTAGGTGACAATCGAAGTAATGATGTTAAAAACACCTGGTTTTCTGAGCAATCTTTCAAATGATTAGGACACGTAAACGCCTTACTCAGATTCATAGAGGCATATTTAATCTGCACATGTGCTAGCGCGAACAGCACAAGCTTTCTTCTTTGCACGAGTGCAGTGAGTTCGGGAAAAACTGAAAGTATGCATCTTAGAAATCGTTTTCACAAACTTTATATGTGCGAATTCGGAATCAAATATACTTAGTAGTACGGTAGTACGTTTATTTTGATGGCAATTTATCATTAATCAAAGTCCCATCAGGTAGCCTGATTTCAGATGTTCATGCTATTTAATATCTTTGTTTCACAGGGGACAGTTGCTCTCTCGGTGGGAGGGGCTTATCATCTGGGGAGCCTCGACAACCTCATGATGCTGACAAGACAGAGAAGAGTCTCTCCAGATCAGATCGTTTCAATAAACACCAGCACACATGTATAGGGAAGAAACCTCACCACTGCTGCTTTGACTGTGGGAAGGGTTTTGCTAAACAGAGGGAATTGATAATTCACCAACTGATTCACACTGGAGAGAAACCGTACCGCTGCTCTCAGTGTGGGAAGGGTTTTGCTGCATCTAAAACCTTAAAATCTCACCAGAGAATTCATACAGGGGAGAGGCCCTACCCCTGCTTTGTTTGTGGGAAGACCTTCAGTCAATCAGGACACCTGACTACACACCAACGCATACACACAGGAGAGAAGCCTTATAGCTGTGATCAGTGTGGGATGAGCTTCCGGAAGTCAGGACACCTGACCAGACACCAACGCATACATACAGGAGCGAAGCCTTATAGCTGTGATCAATGTGAGAAGAGCTTCAGTCAATCAGGATCCCTGATTACACACCAACGGATACACACAGGAGAGAAGCCTTATAGCTGTGAGCAGTGTGGGAAGAGCTTCAATCATTCAGGACATCTGTCTACACACCAACGCATACACACAGGAGAGAAGCCGTATAGTTGTGATCAGTGTGGGAAGAGCTTCAATCATTCAGGATCCCTGATTACACACCAACGCATACACACAGGAGAGAAGCCGTACAGCTGTGATCAGTGTGGGAAGAGCTTCAATCATTCAGGATCCCTGATTACACACCAACGCATACACACAGGAGAGAAGCCTTATAGCTGTGATCAGTGTGGGAAGAGCTTCAATCATTCAGGACTTCTGACTACACACCAACGCATACACACAGGAGAGAAGAGTTATAGCTGTGATCAGTGTGGGAAGAGCTTCAATCATTCAGCACTCCTGACTAGACACCAGCGCATACACACAGGAGAGAAGCCTTATAGCTGTGATCAATGTGGGAAGAGCTTTGCTCGAGATTCCACCCTGACTGCACACCAACGCATACACACAGGAGAGAAGCCTTATAGCTGTGATCAGTGTGGAAAGAGCTTCAGTCATTCAGGACACCTGACTACACACCAACGCATACACACAGGAGAAAAGCCTTATAGCTGTGATCAGTGTGGGAAGCGCTTCAATCAATCAGGAGCCCTGACTACACACCAACGCATACATACAGGAGATAAGCCTTATAGCTGTGATCAGTGTGGGAAGAGCTTCAATCATTCAGGATCCCTGACTACACACCAACGTATACACACAGGAGAGAAGCCGTACAGCTGTGATCAGTGTGGGAAGAGCTTCAATCATTCAGGATCCCTAATTACACACCAACGCATACACACAGGAGAGAAGCCTTATAGCTGTGATCAGTGTGGGAAGAGCTTCAATCAATCAGGAGAACTGACTTCACACCAACGCATACACACAGGAGAGAAGCCTTATAGCTGTGATCAGTGTGGGAAGAGGTTTGCTCAAGATTCCGCCCTGACTGCACACCAACGCATACACACAGGAGAGAAGCCTTATAGCTGTGATCAGTGTGGGAAGAGCTTCAATCAATCAGGATACCTGACTACACACCAACGCATACACACAGGAGAGAAACCTTACTCCTGTCTATGTGGAAAGAGCTTTGCTCATTCAGGGTCACTGAAAAAACACCAGAAAGAACAAACATGTCATTTTTTATCTCCCTCCTCTCCTGCACCGGTTCCAGATCCCTAAATAAAGTTTCAATAGAAAACATATTGTGAAGAGTCATCCATCTCCCATTCTCTAACATTATACTAAGTCTGAATACCATGATAACCTATGTAGCATAATGTCAAGCTCTGGATCCATATCTATCATTCGTCTAGGAGTGCTGTGTGTTGTGGGGTGGGGGATGTTGTAGTGGGTGGGGGTTTTCATAGCTGTATCTTATTACATTAACTCCTATTAGCCATTAAATACTTGTATCATGTATAATAATGTTTCAACAATACGAGATGTGTATTCTTGTTTTTAATAGATCAATAAATTCAATCCATTATCTGCTTAACAACATCTGCTTATCACATTACAGTGGCTTGCTAAAGTATTCACCCCCCTTGGCATGCTTCCTATTTTGTTGCCTTACAACCTGGAATTAAAATGGATTTTTGGGAGGTTTGTATAATTTTATTTACACAAGATGCCTACCACTTTGAAGATGCAAAATATTTTTTTGGGTGAAACAAACAAGAAAAGTATCAAAAAAACGGAACTTGAGCGTGCATAACTTTTCTCTCCCCCAAAGTCAATACTTTATAGAGCCACCTTTTGCAGCAATTACAGCTGCAAGTCTCTTGGGGTATGTCTCTATAAGCTTGGCACATCTAGCCACTGGGATTTTTGCCCATTCTTCAAGACAAAACTGCTCCAGCTCCTTCAAGTTGGATGGGTTCCGCTGGTGTACAGAAATCTTTAAGTCATACCACAGATTCTCAATTGGATTGAGGTCTGGGCTTTGACTAGGCCATTCCAAGACATTTAAATGTTTCCCCTTAAACCACTCAAGTGTTGTTTTAGCTGTATGCTTAGGGACATTGTCCTGCTGGAAGGTGAACCTCCGTCCCAGTCTCAAATCTCTGGAAGACTGAAACAGGTTTCCCTCAAGAATTTCCCTGTATTTAGCGCCATCCATCATTCCTTCAATTCTGACCAGTTTCCCAGTCCCTGCCGATGAAAAACATCCCCACAGCATGATGCTGCCACCATGCTTCACTGTGGGGATGGTGTTCTCAGGGTGATGATTTGTTGGGTTTGCGCCAGACACAGCGTCTTCCTTGATTGCCAAAAAGCTAAATTTTAGTCTCATCTGACCAGAGTACCTTCTTCCATATGTTTGGGGAGTCTCCCACATGCCTTTTGGCGAACACCAAACGTGTTTGCTTATTTTTTTCTTTAAGCAATGGCTCTTTTCTGGCCACTCTTCTGTAAAGCCCAGCTCTGTGGCGTGTACGGCTTAAAGTGGTCCTATGGACAGATACTCCAATCTCCGCTATGGAGCTTTGCAGCTCCTTCAGGGTTACTTCTGAAGGTAATTGGTTGCACCAGATCTTATTTAGGGGCTTCATAGCAAAGTGGGTGAATACATATGCACGCACCACTTTTCCGTTATTTTTTAAAATATATATATATTTTACTTCACCAATTTGGACTATTTTGTGTATGTCCATTACATGAAATCCAAATAAAAATCCATTTAGATTACAGGTTGTAATGCAACAAAATAGGAAAAACACCAAGGGGGATGAATACTTTTGCAAGTCACTGTAATTGTTTTTTAAATCTTTAATAATAATCTATTTTCATAAGAAGCATAGGCCTCTTGTATAATTAGTTCGCTCCTAAAATATGTTCACATTTATTGTAAAACCCAGGTTTTAGTGTAGCTGAATGGACATACAGAAGTCATAGGGCTATTAGTGTGGTCAAATTATGTTGTTGTATTTATTTTAAAGGATTTTAATTGGGATATCTTTCAACTTTCCTTATTGTATATTCAGTGTGCTCCAAAAAGATGTACACACATTTTTATTGTGAAGCGAATTATGTGTTGGTTGTTAGGAAGAGGCATCATGGGGACAGGAAGCTAGCTCTGCCCATCAGTACTTATAGGTCATGTCAACCACAGACCTCACACTCTTCTGTTTTCTCATGGCCAGTAAGGTCTCCTACCAAACTTCTCTCTCTTCACTCTGGAAATACACTTGATAATATCTTATACCTTACCATTCTACTTTTTATTGGTGAATTGTTACTCAGAACGAATGCTTGCATGTAAATGTCATTGTAAAAGATACATCTGGAATGTGGTTTCATGTTTTCTTGTTTTGTTTTACATTGCCGATTGCATATTCATTTATTAAAATGTATTTTTTTAAACGTTTAGTTGTATTATGTAGAAGAGACCAGGATATGTTGTTGCCCTGTGTCCCAACACTCAATATTATAGTCAATGTCCTGACAATAAAACGGGTTTAAAACAATCAACAGAGAAACACGTGTCTTACTGGACTCAAATAGAACTGTTCCAAGTTGCTGTCAGGTAAAAATAGAGACAGCAGACAACAGGATTCTTAGTGAAAGGGGTGTTGTTGTCACAATTCCAGTGGGTCAGAAGTTTACATACACTAAGTTGACTGTGCCTTTAATCAGCTTGGAAAATTCCAGAAAATGATGTCATGGCTTTAGAAGCTTCTGATAGGCTAATTGACATAATTTGAGTCAATTGGAGGTGTACCTGTGGATGTATTTCAAGGCCTACCTTCAAACTCGGTGCCTCTTTGCTTAACATCATGGGGTAATCAAAATAAATCAGCCAAGACTTAATTGTAGACCTCCACAAGTCTGGTTCATCCTTGGGAGCAATTTGCAAACGCCTGAAGGTACCACGTTCATCTGTACAAACAATAGTACGCAAGTATTAACACCATGGGACCACGCAGCCATCATACCGCTCAGGAAGGAGACGCGTTCTGTCTTCTAGAGATTAATGTACTTTGGTGCAAAAAGTGCAAATCAATCCCAGAACAACAGCAAAGGACCTTGTGAAGATGCTGGAGGAAACAGGTAAAAGTATCTATATCCACAGTAAAACGAGTCCTATATCGACATAACCTAAAAGGCCGCTCAGCAAGGAAGAAGCCACTGCTCTTCTCTGTGTCACGGAGGCTCTCCGCACTGCTAAAGCTAACTCTCTCTCCTCTGCTCTTATCCTTCTAGACCTATCCGCTGCCTTTGATACTGTGAACCATCAGATCCTCCTCTCCACCCTCTCCGAGTTGGGCATCTCCGGTGCTGCTCACTCTTGGATTGCGTCCTACCTGACAGGTCGCTCCTACCAGGTGGCGTGGCGAGAATCTGTCTCCGCACCACGTGCTCTCACCACTGGTGTCCCCCAGGGCTCAGTTCTAGGCCCTCTCCTATTCTCTCTATACACCAAGTCACTTGGCTCTGTCATATCCTCACATGGTCTCTCCTATCATTGCTACGCAGACGACACACCATTTTCTGATAACCAGGTTGCGAATCGCATCTCTGCATGTCTGGCAGACATATCAGTGTGGATGTCGGATCACCACCTCAAGCTGAACCTCGGCAAGACGGAGCTACTCTTCCTCCCATGGAAGGACTGCCTGCTCCATGATCTCGCCATCACGGTTGACAACTCCATTGTGTTCTCCTCCCAGAGTGCAAAGAACCTTGGCGTGACCCTGGACAACACCCTGTCGTTCTCCGCTAACATCAAAGCGGTGACTCGATCCTGCAGGTTCATGCTCTACAACATTCGCAGAGTACGACCCTACCTTACACAGAAAGCGGCACAGGTCCTAATCCAGGCACTTGTCATCTCCTGTCTGGATTACTGCAACTCTTTGTTGGCTAGGCTCCCTGCCTGTGCCATTAAACGCCTACAACTTATCCAGAACGCTGCAGCCCGTCTGGTGTTCAACCTTCCCAAGTTCTCTCATGTCACCCCGCTCCTCCGCACACTCCACTGGCTTCCAGTTGAGGCTTGCATCTACTACAAGACCATGGTGCTTGCCTACGGAGCTGTGAGGGGAACGGCACCTCCTTACCTTCAGGCTCTGATCAGACCCTACACCCAAACGAGGGCACTACGTTCATCCACCTCTGGCCTGCTAGCCCCCCTACCTCTACGGAAGCACAGTTCCCGCTCAGCCCAGTCAAAGCTATTCGCTGCTCTGGCACCCCAATGGTGGAACAAGCTCCCCCACGACAGCGGAGTCACTGACCACCTTCCGGAGACACTTGAAACCCTACCTCTTTAAGGAATACTTGGAATAGTATAAAAGTAATCCTTCTGTAACAAGATTTGTTCAAGCCTAAAATGTTAGTCCGTAATCGTAACATGGTGTTTGTATGTTCAAGGAGCAGAAGGAGCGTGCTTTGCACCTGAAAAATATATATCGGATCGGAATGTGTCGTGTGGATCTGTGAAGCAGGGCACCTATCAAGGGGGTTATCTCTGGAGTGGCTCTAGAAGTGAGTGCAAAGGATGTAACTGAAGAAGTAGATGTAGTGGTTGATGCACGCTGACTGACCCGTATGGTGATGGAGTGAGGAAGCCCATTCCATCCATTATTTTGTTATTTGAAGAAGAGTCTCTCTCTTCGTACGTATATTTGGGTTATGTGAGATATCCTGCAAGAGTCTTCATGCCCAAACCCTTGCAGTGGGATGAATGTAAACTATTTGGACGTGTCAAGTGTATGTAGACGGGAGGCATATTGTATGCCAGTTGAGGCGAAATGCTGCAGTTGTGGTGGCGAGCATGAACCAGAATTCACGAAGTGCCCTGTTAGGGTGAAGGAGACCCAGGTGGCAAGAATAAGGGCTGTCGGAAAGAGGCAAGATCAGGTGGGACCATTATAGCCAATGAGAGGGTAGATATGCGTGTTTCCACTAGTTGCCACAAAGTCAAACGTCTATATCGCAGTGCTTAATTTGTATTTCGGGATGTCCAGTAACACATAGTGAGCGCTAGAGTGGTGGTTATCCGAAGGGCTCTGAGGTACCGGAACACATTGAGAAAAAAAGTGTCAAACACAACGTAGCAGCGCAGCAGACAGAGTAAACAGCTAAGTAGCCTACTATCTATGGTGGTGATACGGACAGCGCTCTACAAGGAGCTGATTAATTCAAAGCATTTTAAATGTCACTGCAGTATGCCCACATAGTTGAGTATAGCTGCTCGGCTTACACAAGTCAGAATTTCTTATAGTCTAATTTTCTAGACATCAATGTACAGCAACATTTTTAGAAGACACTGCAGGAAACCCGCCATATGCATATCCACACATACTCAGCTGTGGGGCTTACATAACCACATTGCATATAATTTTCAAGACATCAATGTAGCAGTAGAACAAATATCACAATATAACTTCAAATAAAATAAATCAATGTACGCTACATTAGAACACACATCAGAATATATAGGCCCCCTGCCTATGTGATAATATGAAGCAAATATTCAGATTACCTTCACAGAACAAGTTTGTAAAGAAAAAATAAACTCCTACCTTAGTTTTCAAAACCTCCCACAATGACTCTCCCCATGTCAAGTCCATTTAACTCCTGAGAGTACATTTCTTGCTCAAAGCCATGAGCGGGCCTGTGGCTGTGACGTTTAGCCTCCTTCTAAGGCTGTTCTGAAGACTCTGGCTGTAGTGTCTATTTTTTCATTTTGAGTGTTAACTATAACCTGGGTGTCCTCTTTAGCCTTGTCTACAAGGCTTTCTGCCACCAAATGTGCCTTGGTTGGAGCATGTCTCAAAAACCTTTTTTCTGAGGTCTCTTTGTTGTTTTGTTGTTTTACATCTGAGGCAGAGGATGTTTCTTACATTCCACCCACTATTTTGCTAGTTTAATCCCTCCAGTCGTTTCTAGACCCAAGCTCCCTACCTTTTGCATGTTGTACAGGCCAACTTTGAATTATAAATGACAAGCCAGGGGTTATACGTTTGCTTGTTCTTGACCTGGAAATTGCACCAGCTCAGCTAGCACTTCACGGTGGGGACTCCCCCCTACCCCAGCTCCCCGTCTCCCTCTCCCACTGAGTCTGACTCGCTACTCTGCCTACTATCTAGTGGAGGTGCCGGTGGTGATGCTGAACTGGCAGAATTAGCAGCGCTGCTAGCTAAGGCATCGCCACCAGGAACAGTTTGCCCCTCACTCCTCTCCTCAGGCACGGACAGTTCTCTGGCTCGTTCTGGGTTCGATTCACAATCTTTCTCTAGATTTTTGGACATGAGAAATTTCATCAAACTCAAATTAAGCACTGCTATATCGTATTTTTATTCATTTAGGGTTAAGCATAAAGTTAGAAGTTTGGTTAAGGATAGAGTTAAGATCACATTTTAATAAGATGAATTCTAGAAATGGGCGTGGTTTATGACTTTGTTTGTGGCAACTAGTGACGACCAGGCACTACTCCCATATAAGTGTTTTTTTTCCCCCAATGTTGCCGGGATGTCACGTGTCCTACTTTTACATATACATTCCTAACAACCTAATTCGATCAAATAAGGCAGAAGCCAGATTTTGGGCCCAGTTATCCCTCCGCTTCGCCTCTTCCTCGCTGTTTGATAGGAAATGACCGTATAAGAAATATGGTGGAAACTAGCCCATGCCTCCCACCAATCCAATGCTCTTAGATTTGTGGGTTGTAGTGAACGATTGAACATTTCAGGTAAAATGAGATATTCGAGGGATGCACCCAAATCAATCCGAGGTTTAGACTAAATTAATAAAATATTTGGTTTAATGTTAATCTATGTAGAATAATTATTGCCGCCAACAGGACAAATCTAGCCTGTCCCCCTCCACCCTCCCGGAGTCCCCAGGTTGACCGTCTACCGGTACTTTACTGCTGGGTCTAGTCGACTGCAGGAAAACACCGGGGCAGAGTGGAACTGAGAGAGGAGAAGAGGAACATGGATATTTGATTTAATTAAGTATGAAGCATGGTGTGTGGATTAGACTAGAGTCTGCTTCTGTAACAATTCATTGATTCATTATACACTGCTCAAAAAAATAAAGGGAACACTATAATAAC
The DNA here is from genome assembly GCF_020615455.1 of Coregonus clupeaformis. Taxonomy (NCBI): domain Eukaryota; kingdom Metazoa; phylum Chordata; class Actinopteri; order Salmoniformes; family Salmonidae; genus Coregonus; species Coregonus clupeaformis. The sequence continues at coordinate 42,809 of NW_025533813.1, read as the reverse complement.
ACATCCTAGATCTGAATGAATGAAATAATCTTATGAAATACTTTTTTCTTTACATAGTTGAATGTGCTGACAACAAAATCACACAAAAAGTATCAATGGAAATCAAATGTATCAACCCATGGAGGTCTGGATTTGGAGTCACCCTCAAAATTAAAGTGGAAAACCACACTGATCCAACTTTTGATGTAATGTCTTTAAAACAAGTCAAAATGAGGCTCAGTAGTGTGTGTGGCCTCCACGTGCCTGTATGACCTCCCTACAACGCCTGGGCATGCTCCTGATGAGGTGGCGGATAGTCTCCTGAGGGATCTCCTCCCAGACCTGGACTAAAGCATCCGCCAACTCCTGGACAGTCTGTGGTGCAACGTGGCGTTGGTGGATGGAGCGAGCATGATGTCCCAGATGTGCTCAATTGGATTCAGGTCTGGGGAAAGGGCGGGCCAGTCCATAGCATCAATGCCTTCCTCTTGCAGGAACTGCTGACACACTCCAGCCACATGAGGTCTAGCATTGTCTTGCATTAGGAGGAACCCAGGGCCAACCGCACCAGCATATGGTCTCACAAGGGGTCTGAGGATCTCATCTCGGTACCTAATGGCAGTCAGGCTACCTCTGGCGAGCACATGGAGGGCTGTGCGGCCCCCAAAGAAATGCCACCCCACACCATGACTGACCCACCGCCAAACCGGTCATGCTGGAAGATGTTGCAGGCAGCAGAACGTTCTCCACGGCGTCTCCAGACTCTGTCACGTCTGTCACATGTGCTCAGTGTGAACCTGCTTTCATCTGTGAAGAGCACAGGGCGCCAGTGGCGAATTTGCCAATCTTGGTGTTCACTGGCAAATGCCAAACGTCCTGCACGGTGTTGGGCTGTAAGCACAACCCCCACCTGTGGACGTCGGGCCCTCATACCACCCTCATGGAGTCTGTTTCTGACCGTTTGAGCAGACACATGCACATTTGTGGCCTGCTGGAGGTCATTTTGCAGGGCTCTGTTTGTGCTCCTCCTGCTCCTCCTTGCACAAAGGCGGAGGTAGCGGTCCTGCTGCTGGGTTGTTGCCCTCCTACGGCCTCCTCCACGTCTCCTGATGTACTGGCCTGTCTCCTGGTAGCGCCTCCATGCTCTGGACACTACGCTGACAGACACAGCAAACCTTCTTCTTGCCACAGCTCGCATTGATGTGCCATCCTGGATGAGCTGCACTACCTGAGCCACTTGTGTGGGTTGTAGACTCCGTCTCATGCTACCACTAGAGTGAAAGCACAGCCAGCATTCAAAAGTGACCAAAACATCAGCCAGGAAGCATAGGAACTGAGAAGTGGTCTGTGGTCACCACCTGCAAAACCAGTCCTTTATTGGGGGTGTCTTGCTAATTGCCTATAATTTCCACCTGTTGTCTATTCCATTTGCACAACAGCATGTGAAATGTATTGTCAATCAGTGTTGCTTCCTAAGTGGACAGTTTGATTTCAAAGAAGTGTGATTGACTTGGAGTTACATTGTGTTGTTTAAGTGTTCCCTTTATTTTTTTGAGCAGTTTTGATGAAAATATCTGGTCGTTCCACCCAATTTTGAGAAGTGTAACTTGGTCATCAACTTTGGATTTCACCTAATTTTAACATTCTGTCATAAAGAGCTCGTGTACAACTTCATAAAAAAATGTTTTCCCATCTCGAGGTTAAATAAAATAGAAACGATATAGTAAGTGCCTATGTGCCAAATAAAGTAACAGGGTTGACATTAACAGCAGACGACTGAAAACAACAAAACCAGTACATTACATTGGAAAAATAGTCCTTTAAATCAGCCACAAATTTGCTTATAACCGGGGTAATGGAAGCTAGTTTTGTGCAACAAGGACTGGCAATTGAATGCAAGCTTCACAAAAAAATGTAATTGTTAAAAAATGTCTACCATATCAATTTAAGGATAAAAGGGTTTACTTGCTCAGTTTTCCACCACAAAACACCAGAAAATTGGCAAAAAGATTAGAACCAGCTCACCTGCTTTTACTCTATGATTTAACTATTTGATGTTCAATGTTACTTTTGCAAAAAGAATGTAAGGAACAGTTTCACCATATTTAAACAAGGGTTGACCTTAAAATGCCCTCCTGTAGCTCAGTTGGTAGAGCATGGTGCTTGCAATGCCAGGGTTGTGGGTTCGATTCCCACGGGGGGCCAGTATGAAAAATGTATGCACTCACTAACTGTAAGTCGCTCTGGATAAGAGCGTCTGCTAAATGACTAAAATGTAATGTAAAATGAGGGACAGACGTAAATGAATCACATGAAATAAATAATCTTCAGAAATGACTGTCAAAGTAACCAAATAACTAGGGCTTTACATGCACACACACAATTTAATATTAAACTGATTATGGCAGTTGGCCAAGTATGGCATTAGTCATGTAAACACCTCACTCTGGTTATCTTAATTGGTGCAAGCTCATAACCAAAGTAAGCATACGCCTTTAAAAACAACTGGTTTTCAGAGCAATGTTTACAATTATTAGGACATGTAAATGCTTCAATCAGAGTTACAGCGGTGTATTTAATCTGTACATGTGCAACACAAGCAGCCCATGCTAACTTATTTTGCGCAAGTGCAGTGAATTCGGACAAACTGAAAGTATGCAGCTTAGAAATAGTTTTCACATACAAACTTTATTTGTCCGAACTCAGAATTAAATATGCTTCTCAAAAATAACATGGTAGCTGTGGTAGAACATTTATTTTGATTGCCAATATTCGGCATTCATCAAAGTCCCATTAGGTAGCCTGATTTCAGATGTGTCCATGTAAACAGGATTATTAGAGAAATTGTTCCTCTTTCATAGTATGTCAACGTTTAAATCAAACTCTCTTATATTAATTGACTATTCATAATAATCATATTATTCTGCGCATGTAACCGTACTCAATGATGGTAAAACTTGGAGAAATTATTGTATTAGGTGGGTTAAAATCTTTCTAAAAGTTACACAGGGTTGACGGAGGGACTTGTCAAAATGCAGAATTATTTTTAAATTTAGCAAGTCTTTATTCATATAAAAATCGGATCAATCGAATTCTCCATGTGTTCTGTTTTAATGGGCACTTTATTTAATATAACAGAGATTTTATAATAATAATAATAATAATATGCCATTTAGCAGACGCTTTTATCCAAAGCGACTTACAGTCATGTGTGCATACATTTTTACGTATGGGTGGTCCCGGGGATCGAACCCACTACCCTAGCGTTACAAGCGCCATGCTCTACCAATTGAGCTACAGAGGACCACATTTAAAATGTTATATTGGTGCACAATTTCTACTGAACAAATATAAAAGGGACGTAAAAGACATTCATTTCATGGAACGACCCATCTGTTTATGGGCCCATGTTTGCAAAACCTAACAATTCAATGTCTTTGTTTCACAGGGGACAGCCCTAATAGTTGCTCTCTCAGTGGGAGGAGCTTATCATCTGGGGAGCCTCAACAACATCATGATGCTCACAAGACAGAGAAAAGTCTATCCGGATCAGAACACCTCAAGAAACACCAGCAGAGAGGTATAGGAAAGAAACTTGATCATTGCTGCTCTCAGTGTGGGAATAGTTTCAATGCATCTAAAACCTTAAAATCTCATCAGAGAATTCATACGGGGAGAGGCCTTACCCCTTCTTTGATTGTGGGAAATGCTTCAATCAATCAGGAACCCTGACTACACACCAGCACATACACACAGAAGAGAAGCCTTATAGCTGTGATCAGTGTGGGAAGAGCTTTAATAATTCAGGAGCCCTGATTAGACACCAACGCATACACACAGGAGAGAAGCCTTATAGCTGTGATCAGTGTGGGAAGAGCTTCAGTCAATCAGGATCCCTGATTATACACCAACGCATACACACAGGAGAGAAGCCTTACAGCTGTGATCAGTGTGGGAAGAGTTAGTTTTGCTCAAGATTTCACCCTGACTACACACCAGCTCACACACACTGGAGAGAAACCTTACTCCTGTCTATGTGGAAAGAGCTTTGCTCATTCAGGGTCACTGGAAAATCACCAGAAAGAACAAACATGTCATCCTTTATCTCCCTCCTCTCCGGCACCGGTTCCATATCCCTAAATAATGTTTCAATAGAAAACATTGTGAAGAGTCATCCATCTCCCATTCTCTAACAGTATACTAAGTCTGAATACCATGATAACCTGTGTAGCATAATGTCAAGCTCTGGATCCATATCGATCATTCGTCTCGGAGTAGGAGTGCTGTGTGTGTTGTGGGGTGGGGGTGTTCAGAGCTGTAGCTTATTTCATTAACTCCTGTTATCCATTAATTACTTGTATCATGTATAATAATGTTTCAACAGTACGAGTTGTGTATTCTTGTATTCAATAGATCAATAAATTAGATCCATTATCTGCTTAACAACGTCTGCTTATCACATTACAGTGGCTTGCGAAAGTATTCACCCCCCTTGGCATGCTTCCTATTTTGTTGCCTTACAACCTCGTATTAAAATTGATTTTTGGGGTGTTTGTATCATTTGATTTACACAACATGCCTACCACTTTGAAGATGCAAAATATGTTTTATTGTGAAACAAACAAGACAAACTGAAAACTTGAGTTTTCATAACTATTCACCCCCCAATGTCAATACTTTGTATAGCCACCTTTTGTAGCAATTACAGCTGCAAGTATCTTGGGGTATGTCTCTATAAGCTTGGCACATCTAGCCACTGGGATTTTTGCCCATTCTTCAAGGCAAAACTGCTCCAGCTCCTTCAAGTTGGATGGGTTCCGCTGGTGTACAGAAATCTTTAAGTCATACCACAGATTCTCAATTGGATTGAGGTCTAGGCCATTCCAAGACATTTAAATGTTTCCCCTTAAACCACTCAAGTGTTGCTTTAACAGTATGCTTAGGGTCATTGTCCTGCTGGAAGGTGAACCTCTGTTCAGTCTCAAATCTCTGGAAGACTGAAACATGCTTCTTGGGGTAATAAGAGCTGTTGGGTTTGCGCCAGACATAGCGTTTTCCTTCATAGCCAAATAGGTCAATTTTAGTCTCATCTGACCAGAGTACCTTCTTCCATATGTTTGGGGAGTCTCTCACATGCCTTTTGGCGAACACCAAACTTGTTTGCTTATTCTTTCTTTAAGCAATGGCTTTTTTTTGGCCACTCTTCCGTAAAGCCCAGCTCTGTGGAGTGTACGGCTTAAAGTGGTCCTATGAACAGATACTCCAATCTCCGCTGTGGAGCTTTGCAGCTCCTTCAGGGTTATCTTTGGTCTCTTTGTTGCCTCTCTAATTAATGCCCTCCTTGCCTGGTCCGTGAGTTTTGGTGGGCGGCCCTCTCTTGGCAGGTTTGTTGTGGTGCCATATTCTTTCCATTTCTTAATAATGTATTTAATGGTGCTCCGTGGGATGTTCAAAGTTTCAGATCTTTTTTTTATAACCCAACCCTGATCTGTACTTCTCCACAACTTTGTCCCTGACTTGTTTGGAGAGCTCCTTGGTCTTCATGTTGCTGCTTGCTTGGTGGTGCCCCTTGCTTATTGGTGTTGCAGACTCTGAGGCCTTTCAGAACAGGTGTATATATACTGAGATCATGTGACAGATCATGTGACGCTTAGATTGCACACACGTGGTCCTCTGTAGCTCAATTGGTAGAACATGGCGCTTGTAACGCCAGGGTAGTGGGTTTGATCCCCGGGACCACCCAGACGTAAAAATGTATTGCACACATGACTGTAAGTCGCTTTGGATAAAAGCGTCTGCTAAATGGCATATTATTATTATTATTATTATTATTATTATTATTATTATTATTTAACTAATTATGTGACTTCTGAAGGTAATTGGTTGCACCAGATCTTATTTAGGGGCGTGAATACATATGCACGCATCACTTTTTCGTTATTTATTTATTATAATTTTTTGTAACATTGTTTTTTTTTAATTTCATTTCACCAATTTGGACTATTTTGTGTATGTCCATTACATGAAATCCAAATAAAAATCTATTTAAATTGCAGGTTGTAATGCAACAAAATAGGAAAAACGCCAAGGGGGATGAATTATTTTGCAAGGCACTGTACTTTGTGTACAGTCGTAGTCAAAAGTTTTGAGAATGACACAAATATTAATTTTCACAAAGTCTGCTGCCTCAGTTTTTATGATGGAAATGTGCATATACTCCAGAATGTTATGAAGAGTGATCAGATGAATTGCAATGAATTGCAAAGTCCCTCTTTGCCATGAAAATGTACTTAATCCCCCAAAAACATTTCCACTGCATTTCAGCCCTGCCACAAAAGGACCAGCTGACATGTCACTGATTCTCTCGTTAACACAGGTGAGAGTGTTGACGAGGACAAGGCTGGAGATCACTCTGTCATGCTGATTGAGTTAGAATAACAGACTGGAAGCTTTAAAAGGAGGGTGGTGCTTGAAATCATTGTTCTTCCTCTGTTAACCATGGTTACCTGCAAGGAAACACGTGCCGTCATCATTGCTTTGCAGAAAACGGGCTTCACAGGCAAGGATATTGCTGCTAGTAAGATTGCTCATAAATCAACCATTTATCGGCTCATCAAGAACTTCAAGGAGAGAGGTTCAATTGTTGTGAAGAAGGCTTCAGGGCGCCCAAGAAAGTCCAGCAAGCGCCAGGACCGTCTCCTAACGTTGATTCAGCTGCGGGATCGGGTTACCACCAGTGCAGAGCCTGCTCAGGAATGGCAGCAGGCAGGTGTGAGTGCATCTGCACGCACAGTGAGGCGAAGACTATTGGAGGATGGCCTGGTGTCAAGAAGGGCAGCGAGGAAGCAACTTTTCTCCAGGAAAAACATCAGGGACAGACTGATATTCTGCAAAAGGTACAGGGATTGGACTGCTGAGGACTGGGGTAAAGTCATTTTCTCTGAATCTCCTTTCCGATTGTTTGGGGCATCTGGAAAAAGGCTTGTCCGGAGAAGACAAGGTGAGCGCTACCATCAGTCCTGTGTCATGCCAACAGTAAAGCATCCTGAGACCATTCATGTGTGGGGTTGCTTCTCAGCCAAGGGAGTGGGCTCACCTAAGAACACAGCCATGAATAAAGAATGGACCAACACATCCTCCGAGAGCAACTTCTCCCAACCATCCAAGAACAGTTTGGTGACGAACAATGCCTTTTCCAGCATGATGGAGCACCTTGCCATAAGGGAAAAGTGATAACTAAGTGGCTCGGGAACAAAACATCGACATTTTGGGTCCATGGTCAGGAAACTCCCCAGACCTTAATCCCATTGAGAAGTTGTGGTCAATCCTCAAGAGGCAGTTGGACAAACAAAAACCCACAAATTCTGACAAACTCCAAGCATTGATTATGTAAGAATGGGCTGCCATCAGTCAGAATGTGGCCCAGAAGTTAATTGACAGCATGCCAGGGCGGATTGCAGAGGTCTTGAAAAAGAAGGGTCAACACTGCAAATATTGCCTCTTTGCATAAACTTAGTATAATTGTCAATAAAAGCCTTTGACACTTATGGAATGCTTGAAATTATACTTCAGTATACCATAGTAACATCTGACAAAAAGATCCCAAAACACTGAAGCAGCAAACTTTGTGCAGACCAATACCTGTGTCATTCTCAAAACTTTTGACCATGACTGTACACTTTTCTGTCATCCTCAACACCAGATGCTCCAAAGAAGCCCTCATCGTCAGTCAGTCCTTCTGGTGAAATAGTAGAGGGCAGTTTAGTTTTGTGTAAGTGCTGCATGATGTCATATCCATTTTTATAGTTCTGTAAAATGACTGATTTGACAGAAGTATTTTCTAACATGTATTAATGATCCTGCAGCAGTGTTTCCCTGGGTTCCTGTGGTGGGGGCTGTTCTGACTGCTGGAGCTCTTCTAATCACCATCTACTGCACACTGAAGAGGTAAGTCTTCCACTAGTGGTCACTAGAGAGCAGAACTCACTCTGTCCCTCTTTACAGGAGATCTACAGGAGGGAGTGATGCCACAGCAGACACAGGTGATTCTATGACCACCTCCACACTGCTGACATCACAATACTGCATCACGACAGTCTCTTTCCTACTAGTTGTAAAAAAGTATTATTATTACTTTGTAATCTCTCTCTACAGAGTGTCCCCCCTGATCCTGAAATTGAAACGTACACAGCTCTGAACATGAGGACCAGATCCCCTGACTACTACACTCTGGCAGTCAGTCTCTTATAATGTATTCATTTGTGTGCTAATTAATTTGTGTGTGTGTGTGTGTGTGTGTGTGTGTGCGCAAGTCATGGGTAACTGCATACGTGGAGTGTGCATGAAAGTGGCCGTTGCAAAGCAATTGGGTGGATCAACACCAGTGGGTGTGTCGAAACATAACAGCTAATTGATGGCAGATAGTTACCACTCAAGACTGTTTTGCGTGGCTGCTTCCTGCTTCATTGTAGCGTTTTAGCTAAGCCAGTTAGGCAGGTTAGGATCATTAACGTGGAAGGTAATGAGAACCAACATAGCAGGTTAGGAGAATAAATGTAGCAGGTTAGGAGAATAAATGTAGCAGGTTAGGAGAATAAATGTAGCAGGTTAGGAGAATAAATGTAGCAGGTTAGGATAATCAATGTAGCAGGTTAGGAGAATAAATGTAGCAGGTTAGGAGAATTAACGTGGCAGGTTAGGATAACTAACTTAGCAGTTTAGTATAATGAGGTTGAGGTTAGGAAAAGGGCTTAGCTAAAATGCTACAAGGAAGCAGCAAGCAGCCACGCAAAACGGTCTTGGGTGGCAACCAATCTGCCAAATTAGCTGTTAGGTTTCAATACACCACTTGGGTTGAGCCTCCCACTTGTTTCGCAACGCCCACTTCCAGACACACTCCACGTATGCAGTTACCCATGACTCTGTGTGTCTCTCTCCAACAGAGAGTCCACCCGATCCTAACAGTGACACGTACACAGCTCTGAACATGAGGACCAGGTCACCATAGTATGACACTCTGGCAGTAAGTCCATTGTGATGTAGTGAGTGAGTGAGTGAGTGAATGAATGAGTGAGGGACAGAGGAATCTGACACTGGCCTGTAGCACCAAAGACTCTAGGAAACTTGAACATTGTGAGAATTTTGTGCACCTACATCTGGTACAAGAATGGAAAACGTCTTACCGACCCAAAGACTCTACCTGATAACTACCTGTACGATAACTACCTGTACCTAGACCCAGTCAGCAGTGAGGATGCAGGCAGCTACTCCTGTGCTGTAGAAGGACCTGAATATCTCCACTCTCCTAGACAGGTGAGTCTACTGGAATCAGTTGACTGAGAACTGCAGTGGTCTGTGTAGAGATGGACTCAATGACTGTGGTATTACTTTATTTGACTCTCCCATTAGGGAGACTCGAGTCCTGGGTATGATATCTGTGTAGAGATGGACTCAATGACTGTGGTATTACTTTATTTGACTCTCCCATTAGGGAGACTTGAGTCCTGTGTATGACAACATCTGTGTAGCCTGGTGAAAGTAAACCCAGCACAGGACACAAAACTAATTTGGGGTTGTTTATTCTGTCAAAGCTTACATTTAAAAAAGGATGATGTAAGGTGGAAATCACCACAAGGTGAAGTCACCATGAAGTAAAGTTCAGTCTAAATCACCATCAAGTGAAATAAATCTGTTAGTAAAGTGCATAAAAACAATCTGAGTACAGATTAAATAAGTACAAAGTGAAATGCATAAACGGTAGTGGCTGTGCTTTCTACAACGAAAATACAAGAAAATACAAAGACCACAATGTTCACAGTTAGAATAGACTTTCCAATGTTTCAAATGTCTGAGTACAAGATGTCCATCAACAAAATGACGTTGTGCATGAAAAACTAAAATCCATTCTGTCATCAAATACAATATGAATATTTACAAACACACTGTCCACGTGATACCCTAAACCCACATGCAACAGTAGATCCTCATCTCACCCAGACCCCCATCTCTCCACAACGTGGTTCTGAGAGCACTGGTATTCAGCTAGCAAGAAGCTAACATCCTCATGTCAATCTGAAATTATCAACAGGATAACATGACCATCTGGCATAAATATTACAAAACAAACTCTTATACATTGCAGATGATGCAAAATATGATATATTTCGGTACAACAGTAAGATTTAAAAAAATTATTATTTACCTAAAGTAATACATCTAAAGTAATATTTGACCCATAATGGATTACAACAGCTCTTTAATGTAATTGCTTGCTCTCACTCTTACACAATGTGCAGGCTCAATCCCATAACACCTTCTACACATTATTTACTGATCTCTTAAATGGATATCTAGTGGATAGAAATGAATACAGCAATGTGCATTTACCACCTGGCTACATCAGGCCAGGACCCCTACTGCAGCAAAGAGAGTGGACACAGGCGGACAGGATGATGTTCACTACACCGGCATCCACCACAGAAACCAGGAAGTGCCTGTCTGTTGCAAAATAGACTGTTTTTGAGTCACATTGATGGTTGTTGTGTTGTTGAGATGCCAGTAGAGAGCGCTGTAGTACAGTACACTGGAAACACCAGGTTTTAGTGTAGCTGGTGGGACATACAGAACTACAGAGAAACCATAAATCTATTGTTATGGTCCAATTATGTTGTTGCATTTATTTTAAAGGATTTTAATATGGATCTTTACCAACTTTCATTCTAGTATAGTACGTGTGCTCCAAAAAGATGTTCACACATTGTTTATAAGCACTTCAGTGATGTGTTGTTTGTCAGGAAAAGGCATCATGGGTGCAGGAAGCCAGATCTGCTTCACCTTCTTAGACCCTCAGTACATCTAGTTGGTGTCAACCACAGAACTCACAGTCTTCTGTTTCACACAGCCAGTATAATGTATCCAACCAAACTCCTCTCTTCACTCTGGAAGTACCTTTTACATTACCATTCTACCTTCTCTTGGTGATTTGTTCTGCAGAATGAACACCTTCCTAATATTGAGCTGCACCCCCCCATTTGCCCTCAGAACAGCCTCAATTCATCGGGGCATGGACTCTATAAGGTGTCGAAAGCGTTCCACAGGGATGCTGGTCCATGTTTACTCCAATGCTTACCACAGTTGTGTCAAGTTGGCTAGATGTCCTTTGGGTGGTTGACCATTATTGATACACAAGGGAAACTGTTGAGCGTGAAAAACCTAGTAGCGTTGCAGTTCTTGACACAAACCGGTGCGCCTGACACCTACTACCATACCCCTTTCAAAGGCGCTTAATAGGTATTTTGTCTTGCCCATTCACCCCCTCTGAATGGCACACATACACAGTCCATGTCTCAATGCTTAAACATTCTTCTTTAACCTGTCTCCTCCCCTTCATCTACATTGATTTGAAGTGGATTTAACAAGTGACATCAATAAGGGATCGTAGCTTTCACCTGGTCACCTGAGCAGGTGTTCCTAATGTTTTGTATACTCAGTGTAGACTAATGTCTTAAAGAGGAAGTATAGTTCTGTATCAGCTACTTGTGTCCTGACCAATGTTCCCTCTAATGTTTTGGGGCACTAAGCAAATTTTAGGTCTTGTGAGCAGAAACTTGAACATTGTAAGAATTTTGTGCAACTCCCGGTACTCGTTTACAGTGAACACTGAGGCTTTACCCTTACAGTTTTAGACAGTAGCCAGTAGTGGCTATTTGAGCATAATGTAGGCCTAACAACAAAACCAATGGAGCCAATCCCATAACATTTTTACATGGAAATAGCTTTTGATTTCTATGATATAGCCTACAGTATCCTATATGTGGTGTTCAATGCAGGCCTACATTGCATGAGAATTTAAAAAACGTTTTTACCTTAAAGGCTTGACATTAATTAATGATTTTTTACTTGGTCTGTAACACCATGGGCTAAATAGGTGACTGTAAATTGCATTGTGTTGCATGATGCAAGAAACCACTATACAAAATAAAATGAAGTATTATTACCATACAGAGAATTAGACAACGTAGGCTACCCCTCTGCCTATTGGCGTATTTGCATAGTCAAGCCTGTCTCAATACATATCCGCGGAACCACTGCCCTCCAGACAACACTGCCCCTTTAATTAAGACATAGGCTTTTTACCTAGCTGGCTTTTTAAAGACCTCTTGAAATGTAGCCTACATGTTTTGTGTTCTTGTAGGAAGCAGTAAAATTGCTGACCTACAGTGGGGAGAACAAGTATTTGATACACTGACGATTTTGCAGGTTTTCCTACTTACAAAGCATGTAGAGGTCTGTAATTTTTATCATCGGTACACTTCAACTGTGAGAGGCGGAATCTAAAACAAAAATCCAGAAAATCACATTTGTATGATTTTTAAGTAATGAATTTGCATTTTATTGCATGACATAAGTATTTGATCACCTACCAACCAGTAAGAATTCCGGCTCTCACAGACCTGTTAGTTTTTCTTTAAGAAGCCCTCCTGTTCTCCACTCATTACCTGTATTAACTGCACCTGTTTGAACTCGTTACCTGTATAAAAGACACCTGTCCACACACTCAATCAAACAGACTCCAACCTCTCCACAATGGCCAAGACCAGAGAGCTGTGTAAGGACATCAGGGATGTAATTGTAGACCTACACAAGGCTGGGATGGGCTACAGGACAATAGGCAAGCAGCTTGGTGAGAAGGCAACAACTGTTGGCGCAATTATTAGAAAATGGAAGAAGTTCAAGATGACGGTCAATCACCCTCGGTCTGGGGCTCCATGCAAGATCTCACCTCGTGGAGCATCAATGATCATGAGGAAGGTGAGGGATCAGCCCAGAACTACACGGCAGGACCTGGTCAATGACCTGAAGAGAACTGGGACCACAGTCTCAAAGAAAACCATTAGTAACACACTACGCCGTCATGGATTAAAATCCTGCAGCGCACACGCAAGGTCCCCCTGCTCAAGCCAGCGCATGTCCAGGCCCGTCTGAAGTTTGCCAATGACCATCTGGATTATCCAGAAGGGGAATGGGAGAAGGGCATGTGGTCTGATGAGACAAAAATAGAGCTTTTTGGTCTAAACTCCACACGCCGTGTTTGGAGGAAGAAGGAGGATGAGTACAACCCCAAGAACACCATCCCAACCGTGAAGCATGGAGGTGGAAACATCATTCTTTGGGGATGCTTTTCTGCAAAGGGGACAGGACGACTGCAACGTATTGAGGGGAGGATGGATGGGGCCATGTATCGTGAGATCTTGGCCAACAACCTCCTTCCCTCAGTAAGAGCATTGAAGATGGGTCGTGGCTGGGTCTTCCAGCATGACAATGACCCGAAACACACAGCCAGGGCAACTAAGGAGTGGCTCCGTAAGAAGCATCTCAAGGTCCTGGAGTGGCCTAGCCAGTCTCCAGACCTGAACCCAATAGAAAATCTTTGGAGGGAGCTGAAAGTCTGTATTGCCCAGCGACAGCCCCGAAACCTGAAGGATCTGGAGAAGGTCTGTATGGAGGAGTGGGCCAAAATCCCTGCTGCAGTGTGTGCAAACCTGGTCAAGACCTACAGGAAACGTATGATCTCTGTAATTGAAAACAAAGGTTTCTGTACCAAATATTAAGTTCTGCTTTTCTGATGTATCAAATACTTATGTCATGCAATAAAATGCAAATTAATGACTTAAAAATGATACAATGTGATTTTCTGGATTTTTGTTTTAGATTCCGTCTCTCACAGTTGAAGTGTACCTATGATAAAAATTACAGACCTCTACATGCTTTGTAAGTAGGAAAACCTGCAAAATCGGCAGTGTATCAAATACTTGTTCTCCCCACTGTATATACGGCCTCCATCTTGTGACCGTAGAGTACATGTAGGTATATACGGCCTGCATCTTGTGACCGTAGAGTACATGTAGGTATATACGGCCTCCATCTTGTGACCATAGAGTACCTGGAGGTATATACGGCCTCCATCTTGTGACCGTAGAGTACCTGTAGGTATATACAGCCTGCATCTTGTGACAGTAGAGTACCTGTAGGTATATACGGCCTGCATCTTGTGACCGTAGAGTACCTGTAGGTATATTCGGCCTGCATCTTGTGACCATAGAGTACCTGGAGGTATATCGTCTCATCTTGTGACCGTAGAGTACATGTGTAGGTATATCGGCCTGCATCTTGTGACCGTAGAGTACCTGTAGGTATATCGGCCTGCATCTGTGACCGTAGAGTCCCTGTAGGTATATACGGCCTCCATCTTGTGACCGTAGAGTACATGTGGTATATACGGCCTCCATCTTGTGACCGTAGAGTACCTGTAGGTATATACGGCCTCCATCTTGTGACCGTAGAGTACCTGTAGGTATATACGGCCTGCATCTTGTGACCGGAGAGTACCTGTAGGTATATCGGCCTGCATCTTGTGACCGTAGAGTACCTGGAGGTATATACGGCCTCCATCTTGTGACCTTAGAGTACCTGTAGGTATATACGGCCTCCATCTTGTGACCGTAGAGTACATGTGTAGGTATATACGGCCTCCATCTTGTGACCGTAGAGTACCTGTAGGTATACACAGCTCCATATTGAGATTCTTAGAGTACCTGTAGGTATATACGGCCTCCATCTTGTGACCGTAGAGTACATGTAGGTATATACGGCCTCCATCTTGTGACCGTAGAGTACATGTAGGTATATACGGCCTCCATCTTGTGACCGTAGAGTACATGTAGGTATATACGGCAGCTCCAAATCAGAGGGATAGGTAGGAGCAAGTCCATGTAATGCTTTGGAGGTTAGGCAGTAAACACTGAAATCAGTCCCTAGCCTTAACAGGAAGCCGCTGTAGAGAGGCTAGCACTGGAGTAATATGATCACATTTTTGGGTTCTGGTCAAGATTCTAGTAGCCGTATTTAGCACTAGCTGAAGTTTATTTAGAGCTTTATCCGAGTAGGCGGAGAGTAGAGCATTTCAGTAGTCTAATCTTGAAGTGACAAAAGCATGGATTAGCCTTTCTCCATTTTTGGACAAAGCGTTGTTATGAAGATGAAAAAAGCTGCTCTTGAAATTTTTGTCAAAAGACAGGTCCTTCAGTTTTATTTGAGACGACTGTACGACTGTACAACTGTGGTCCTCTGTAGCTCAGCTGGTAGAGCACGGCGCTTGTAACGCAAGGTAGTGGGTTCGATCCCCGGGACCACCCATACACAAAAATGTATGCACGCATGACTGTAAGTCGCTTTGGATAAAAGCGTCTGCTAAATGGCATATTATATTATTATTACAACCATCGAGATTAATTGTCATATCCAACAGCAGATATCCATTGATTTCTCAGAGGACAAACCATCCACAAAGACAAACTGATGAGATAAGATTTAAACCAGGCAATATCCAGGCAAATATCTCTCCCAACATGTGGGCCCATATGATGCTTCACACTGAGTCATATGTGCCAGCAAACAGCCGGATCTGGACCTTATAACATTTTCCAGCACTGAGCCATATGTGCCACCTAACAGCCAGATCTGGCCCACAGTAATTTGCTTTGTTAACTGAAAGAGAGAATGGTTTTTTTATACAATTTCAAAACATTATAGGATATCAGTGGCAGTGAGGCTGAATTATTTGATACAATTTACACATTTCATATATGGAGAAAACACAAATGAAAAAATGTAAATGTAAATACACATTGATTTAAAAAAAACTGGTGTTAAGATATGTAGGCCTCTGTGACAGTGACAATAGTTGTATTCTTGCGTCATGTATACGTCTTAATGAGGAAGGAAATTACAGCCCTGACCACTTATGTGTCAACCATAAACTCACTGCCAGTAAGTTGTCTTACAAAACCACTCCCCTTCACTCTGTAAGTACACTCAAAGATATCATATAATATTGTGTTTGATAGTATGTTTTTGTCATGAACCATGTTCTTCTGGGTAATGATATTGATAGGGACCCTTGTATCAAAGCTATAGTCAGGGTTGTAATATTAAAACAGATTTGAAGCAATACATGAATCATTATGTGTATACAGTGCTACAGACAGGTCTGTTCAATAAGTGACTGTTGTTCACCCCCTTAATTGATGTGTAGGGTGTAGTAATTCACCAGCCTATATAGTGAGTTGTTGTTTATGTTTCTAAGACTGCAGGGTGGGAGATGCAACAATGGCCTTGAGAACAGCAGGAAGTGTGTTGTTGGTCTTTCTCTGGTATGTGGAAGGTATGGGCTCATTCATCTTACACTCTTTCTCTAGATTGTTTGATGAACATACAATTCTAAAATGTCATAAAACAATTCAGAAAAACATGCTTAAAGGGATAGTTCACCTAAATTACATATTGGTTTTCTTACCCTTTAAGCAGTATATGGACAAGGAATGACAGCAATCCATTCTTTTCGTTTTGTTTACCTGGCCACTGTTTCCAGAAAAGTTTTAGCATTTGCGGGAAAAAATCCGATGCTATTCAATAGTACCAATATTATCATATTCGCTTTTCATGTCCAAATCATCCTAAAGTATTTAGAAATGATTATGTAGCTTATGAAGTTATTGTAGATGAGGAAACCAATATGTCATTTTGTAATTTAGTTGAAATATCCCTTTAAGTATGAATGCCATAGACTCCGCTTCAGTTATAAATAGTTGTCTCTCACACTTCACTGAGTGATGCTCATCAAAGGTTTCCATTCACACGCAACTCAGCAACTACGGCAACAAAGTGTGAAGAAAAAAGCCAAGTTATGGTGTCTCCCACCAACGCAGAGAAGGGACAGGAGGTGACACTGACCTGTAGCACCACCAGTGACAACCCCAACCCCACCTACATCTGGTACAGGAACGGACAACGTCTAGATGAAGCCACCTCAAACAACACTCTGTCAAGATTTACTATTCAGACAGCTACTCCTGTGCTGTCAAAGGCTATGAGGCTCTCTGCTCTCCTGCAGTGTGTAAGTCTGAATACAACTACCGTTTTTTTAAACGTTTGCAAAGATTATGGCGATTATTACAAAAATTTTATTTTTCAGTCCTGAATCAGCTGATTTAACAATAATTGAATACATTTATTGAAAAAATTAATGAATGGGCCTCCGCTGTTTTAGGTGTTCTGGATCAGAACTGTTTCAACGTGACTTACACCCTTCAGAGTATCTGTGCTATGAAGGGCTCAACAGTGGAACTGCCCTGCACATATCAACATCCAAGTAATCATATAGTCTCAGAAGCTAACTGATATATCCAAGAGAAACGTGATGAAGGGCTTAAATCCTGACCTCAGAGTGTGCAGATCCTGTGGTGTTTGGTGTGGACAAAGAGAAAGATTGTACCCTGAGATTCAAAGACATGAGAGCGAGTGATTCAGCTGAGTACAAGTTCAGATTTAAAACACAGTTTTCAGAATGGGGTACAGCTTCCCTGGAACAAATCTGACTGTCACAGGTAATATATCATATCTACTACTTCTATAACTACTAACACAGGTAATATTACACCAACAGTTTACGATATGGAGTCTTGGTCTATGGCACAGAGTACTGACAAAGTGATGTTTCTACACCTAATTTCCAGGTCTGCAGGTGAAGGTGACTCCTGCCACAGAGAAAGGGATTCTGACACTGACCTGTAGCACCACCTGTACTCTGACTGACGACCCCAACCCCACCTACATCTGGTACAAGAACGGACAACGTCTCACCAACTCAAAGACCCAAGATAACTACCTCTCCCTAGACCCAGTCAGCAGTGAGGATGCAGGCAGATACTCCTGTACTATAGAAGGCTACAAGAATCTCCACTCTCCTGTATTGTCTGTGGGGAACAATCGTCTTTGAAGGAAGCAGCTGTAGGAATCATAGTGGTTGTTCTGATTCTCATCCTCTGTCTCTCTGGCTTCATGTGGTTCAGGTGAGTGAGAGGAATTTACCCTTTTTTACATTTAGTTTTTTATCATTGATCTAAATATTGAACATGATTTTAATGTATTCATTAATTCATCCGTTCATTTGTTTATTAATTCCTTCATTCACAAAAACAGGAAGAAGGCCTCCATATCCACCTCTGACATAAGAGACAGAAGAGACACAGCAGAGCATGGACAGGTGAGTCTGTTGGAATCAGCTGACTGAGAATGGTATGTGTGCATCACCCTTAGCAGCGTTTCTATTTGTCGGGATAGAGTATTTTGAACCTAACTTTCCTTTCCCCTGAACAACAGAAGTGGGCACTTTCTCTGCCAATGACTGTGGTATTCATTTATTTTTCAATCCTCATGTTGTCTGTCCTTTCTCTCCATCAGAGAGACTCTAGTCCAGTGTATGACAACGTCTCAGGCATGGCCATGGCTCCTACTGCAGCACAGAGAGCGGACACAGGCGAGCATGATGACGTTCACTACGCCAGTGTCCACCACAAAAAACAGGAAGTGCCTCTGCACTCCACCGTTCAACTGCCTCAGCCACAGAAACAGGACGAGGATGTCCAGTACGCTGCTGTGAAATTCAACCGCCCCAGTGCTACTCAATAGACTGTCTTTGTCATATTGATGGTTGTTGTGTTGAGATGCCAGTAGAAAGCACTGTAGTACAGTACACTGGAAACACCAGGTTTTAGTGTAGCTGGTGAGACATACAGAATTCACAGAGAAACCATAAGCCTATTGTTATGGGCACAAAAATGCATTTCTTGTAAAGACCTTCACTGACATGTTGTTAGGAAGAGGCATCATGAAGACAAGACGCCAGCTCTGCATCCCCATTTTAGCCCCTCAGTACATCTAGTTGGTGTCAACCACAGACATCACATTATTCTGTTTCACAAAGCCAGTAATGTCTCCTACCAAACCTCTCTCTCTTCACCCTGTAACTTGATAACAGCTTATACTGAACCTTACCATTCTAATTAATTTGATTTTTTGCAATATGAATGCTTGCATGTGAATAATATAGTAAAATGATGGAGTGTGGTTTCATATATTTTGTTTTGTTTAGCATTGCTGATTCCATATAAATGTTTTAAAAAGACTATTTCAAATATATATAATTGACTATGTAGAGGAGACCAGGATATGTTGTTGGCCTGGGTCCCAACACTCAATGTTATAGTCATGGTCCTTAGAATAAAACAGGTTTAAATCAATCGACAGAAACATGTGTCTTACAGTGCTCCACATCTGTTATAATAAGTGCTTTTTCCTGCTTAATTGAAGTATCAGTTGTAGTTTTTCACCAGGTATAAAGTGTGTTTGTTGTCTAAGACTGCAGGGTGGGAGATGCAACAGTAGGCTTGAGAACAGAAGGAAGTGTGTTGGTGGTCTTTCTCTGGTCTGTGTCAGGTATCGTAGGGTGATTTTGGAAGGTATCAGGCGCAGGAGGGTAAATCACAGAATTTATGGTTTATTCAGGGAACACAGTGGTACTTGTAGCAATGCGTAAAACACTCCAGTGCGGTAAATACGGTGCACTGGAGAAAACAAGGCACACGGGTGAATGCGGTCTCCTTCCATCTCCACACCTGAGGTAGTGATGTGGTATCCGAGGAAGGAGACTGTGGAAACACACTTTTCTGCCTTGGCATATAGGTAATTCTCCAACAGTTGTGCCCAGCACTTTGCGATAACAGGACATGCTGGCGTGCGTGGCAGGCCTACACCAGAATGTCATCAATTAACCACCCGTGACCCAGCATGTCCCAAACACCTGCGTTCACAAAGGACACAGGAAGACTGAGGAGCATTCATCCTCTTCTGCATCACCAGGTATTCCTGTGCCCGGATTTTGTGCTGAATGCTGTATCTTTTCACTCAAATCCCCTTCCCAATAACTTTACCAGGTTATCGCACTCCGGGAATCTAATTTACGTGAAGCTCCATGCATTATTTGATAACGAGGAGATGAGGTGAGGATAACTATAGCCCGAATGGTTGTTTGATTAAGTGCCCGATGACCAATGCAGGAAGGAATTGCAGACCTCCGTCTTTCCTTCTTCATGAAAAATAAACTCGATGAGGCGGGCGAGCGGAGGGATGGATAGACCTGGCACGGGGACACAGAGGCGTATGTCTCCATGGCCTCCGCTTCAAAGGGATATACATGACTCCTGGGAGGCTGTGCGTCTCTCCCAGGAGTTTATCATGTTGGAGGAAGGCAGTGCGCCAAATGAGGAGTGGCCTTCGGGGGAATGCGCATGGTGGAGGTGAGTGTCTCAGGCCTCCGTGCATTGAACAGCTAGACACCTAACCTGACACTCTCACTGACCACCGGTGAGACCTCTGCTATTACTTGAAAGGTGGGGTCGGTATGAGTATGAGCCAGGAAGACCCAACACAACAGGGAATCAGAACTCAATAATATGAAGGTGACTTACTCCCTATGGGTCTCCTGCATAATCATTGTGACTGGTGCTGTAACTTCCTAACAAACCTGATCCTAATGGTCAAGCTGTCAAGTGCTTTGATGGGCAATGGAATGAGTAGGGGAACCAATGTAATATAGAGACTATTAGCTAAAGATCTGTCCATAAAGTTCCCAGCTGCGCATGGGAATCGACCAGTGCCTTACACTGGGAACAACTGGGTAATCAGGGAAGTTGACGTGTATGGTGCAGTGCACAGCAGAGGGCTCTGAACGAGTGTGGTTTGCACTACACTGGGGAGAATGAGTGCCCTGCCTGCCACCTCCCCAGACCGGAAGAACCCTGACGACAGCATAGAGCAGAATGTAATCTCTTGCCACAAGAGTGACACTGGCGCTGTCGTCCTCAGTTCTCCCGGATCGCTGCACCACCCAGCTCCATCGGAACGTAATCGGGGTTGAGGGGGTGAAACAGGCAGGCCCCTCTTCCAGGACATCCTCTTGAAGCTAGCAGGTTGTCCAACCGGATGGCCATGTCCACCAGCAGTTCTAAACTCCAGGGCAAAGTCCTGCCGGTCCTCGTCCCCTGCCTCAGTTGGACCAGCCGCTCGCATCGCCTCTCTTCCTTCGGGGTGATCGAATACTGCCCGGAAGAGACGAGCAAACGCCCCGTAGTTGTCCAACGCAGTCTCCTCCTTCACTCCAGACCGCGTTGGCCCACTCCAGGGCTTTCCCCGAGAGACAGGAGATGAGGGCGGACACCTTCTCCCGCTCCGATGGAGCAGGGCTGATGGTCGAAAAATAGAGGTCCAGCTGCAGGAGGAATCCCCCGCAACGCGGGCCGCTGTCCTGTGTCGTACTCCCTCGGTCGTGATAGGTGAATAGCTCTGGTCGCTGGGGTGTGGGTGGCTGGATCCGGTCGCTCAGCTGGTCCCGAAGGGATCGGGTCCTCTCCTCTCCAGGCATTGGACCTACCTTGAAAACCCGATCCATCGCTTCTCCCAAAGCTGGCTAACATGTTGGAATGCTCCCGGACCCGCTCCACAACTCCAGGCATGTTCTCTGCTCCTGCTGACTCACGATTCAGGTGTGTGATTCTGTAGCGGGTGATTTTGGATGGAGTCAGGGGCAGGAGGGTAAATCACAGAATATATGGTTTATTCAGGAACACAGCGGTACGCAGCAATGAGCATAAAACACTCCAGTGCGGTAAATACGGAGCACTGGAGAAAAACTAGGCACACTGGGTGAATATCCCGGCGATACAAAATACAAAGTAGCTCCACCACAATAACTAGAGGGAATACTTATACAGGTACTAATGAGGGGATATGAACCATGTGTGTGTAATAAACAAGACAAAACAAATGGAATGATGAGCTGAGGAGCGGCAGTGTCTAGAAACCGGGTGACGACGAACGCCGAATCCTGCCCGAACAAGGAGAGGGAGGCAGCTTCGGCGGAGGTCGAATGACCCGTATGGCCATATTCATAATCTTTCAGTAACCATTTTTCTCCTATTCTTTTGCTATTCAATCTATATACTTTTTTTAATTGTTACCAAAAAAATGACTGAATGTTTTTCTAGTGTGCATTGTTAATTTCTTTGTTCATATTTAGGAGCTGTTCTTCACACATGCACTTGTGATTTACATAACTCTCTGTGGAAACAAACTGCGTCAGAGGGATCAGAGGGAGACTTGTCTGTGGTTGCTCTTCTCACTCAACTCCGCAACTACGCTAAACAAGTGTGGACAAACTCTACTGTCAGCGTGAGCCAACAGGTTTGGGCTTAATTTAATGTCATTGTGATGTGTGACTGTGTTGCAGTGGTACTGGGTGTGACTTACCCCACTCAGAGTATTTGTACCTTGAAGGGGTCAACAATGGACCTGTCATGCTCTTACACATATCCCAGAGGTCATACAGTCATAAAAGCATCATGGTCCTATAGATGGTCCGGTGTGAAACCTGAGATGGTGGTCATTCAGAGTACAGTCGTGGTCAAAAGTTTTGAGAATGACACAAAATACTAATTTTTACAAAGTCTGCTGCCTCAGTTTTGATGATGGCAATTTGCATATACTCCAGAATGTCATCGAAGAGTGATCAGATGAATTGCAAAAGTCCCTCTTTGCCATGAAAATGAACTTAATCCCAAAAAAACATTTCCACTGCATTTCAGCCCTGCCACAAAAGGACCAGCTGCCATCATGTCAGTGATTATCTCGTTAACACAGGTGAGAGTGTTGATGAGGACAAGGCTGGAGATCACTATGTCATGCTGATTGAGTTAGAATAACAGACTGGAAGCTTTAAAAGGAGGGTGGTGCTTGAAATCCTTGTTCTTCCTCTGTTAACCATGGTTACCTGCAAGGAAACACGTACCGTCATCATTGCTTTGCACAAAAAGGGCTTCACAGGCAAGGATATTGCTGCTAGTAAGATTGCACCTAAATCAACCATTTATCGGATCATCAAGAACTTCAAGGAGAGAGGTTCAATTGTTGTGAAGAAGGCGTCAGGGCGCCAAAAGTTGATTCAGCTGCGGGATCGGGGCACCACCAGTGGAGAGCTTGCTCAGGAATGGCAGCAGGCAGGTGTGAGTGCATCTGCACGCACAGTGAGGCGAAGACTTTTGGAGGATGGCCTGGTGTCAAGAAGGGCAGCAAAGAAGCCACTTCTCTCCAGGACAAACATCAGGGACAGACTGATATTCTGCAAAAGGTACAGGGATTGGACTGCTGAGGACTGGGGTAAAGTCATTTTCTCTGATGAATCCACTTTCCGATTGTTTGGGGCATCCGGAAAACACCTTGTCCGGAGAATACAAGGTGAGCGCTACCATCAGTCCTGTGTCATGCCAAAAGTAAAGCATCCTGAGACCATTCATGTGTGGGGTTGCTTCTCAGCCAAGGGAGTGGGCTCACTCATAATTTTGCCTGAGAACACAGCCATGAATAAAGAATGGTACCAACACATCCTCCGAGAGCAACTTCTCCCAACCATCCAAGAACAGTTTGGTGACGACCAATGCCTTTTCCAGCATGATGGAGAACCTTGCCATAAGGCAAAGTGATAACTAAGTGGCTCGGGGAACAAAACATCGACATTTTGAGTCCATGGCCAGGAAACTCCCCCAGACCTTAATCCCATTGAGAACTTGTGGTCGATCTTCAAGAGGCGGGTGGACAAACAAAACCCACAAATTCTGACAAACTCCAAGCATTGATTATGCAAGAATGGGCTGCCATCAGTCAGGATGTGGCCCAGAAGTTAATTGACAGCATGCCAGGGCGGATTGCAGAGGTCTTGAAAAAGAAGGGTCAACACTGCAAATACTGACTCTTTGCATAAACTTAATGTAATTGTCAATAAAAGCCTTTGACACTTATGGAATGCTTGTAATTATACTTCCAGTATACCATAGTAACATCTGACAAAAATATCTTAGAACACTGAAGCAGCAAACTTTGTGAAGACCAATATTTGTGTCATTCTCAAAACATTTGACCACGGCTGTACTATGGGGACGAGTGAGTCACTCCACCCTGATAATCACAGACCTGAGAGAAATGTGAGATTCAACAAGGATTTTTAATTTCAAGCTACACTATTGATAACATGTGTCCTCAAACCATCCACCTTTTGTTTAACCTTTAGGGAAACACACCGCCCGAGCAACGAAGGAGTGGCTTCATAAGAAGCATTTCAAGGTCCTGGAGTGGCCTAGCCAGTCTCCAGATCTCAACTCCATAGAAAATCTTTGGAGGGAGTTGAAAGTCCGTGTTGCCCAGCGACAGCCCCAAAACATCACTGCTCTAGAGGAGATCTGCATGGAGGAATGGGCCAAAATACCAGCAACAGTGTGTGAAAACCTTGTGAAGACTTACAGAAAACGTTTGACCTGTGTCATTGCCAACAAAGGGTATATAACAAAGTATTGAGAAACTTTTGTTATTGACCAAATACTTATTTTCCACCATAATTTGCAAATAAAATTCATTAAAAATCCTACAATGTGATTTTCTGGATTTTTTTTTCTCATTTTGTCTTGTCATAGTTGACGTGTACCTATGATGAAAATTACAGGCCTCTCTCATCTTTTTAAATGGGAGAACTTGCACAATTGGTGGCTGACTAAATACTTTTTTCCCCCACTGTATAGTGTGTAAAGTATTCATTCCGTGTGTCTTCTTTCAGAGTGTGAGGACTCCCGCACGCGACACAGCCACTCAGAGACGCTCAGCCCTCCCATTATGAGAACTGGAGAAAACCACCACAGAACCTGGACTAAAGAAAACCACCACTGAACCTGGACTGAAGAGAACCCCCCACAGAACATGGACTGAAGAGAACCACCACGGACAGGACTGAAGAGCTATGGCACCAAAACCTAAGCTAGGCCTTACACCTCTGTTCTCTAACAATCATATTGCTACCACATCTAGAAGTTTTCCAGACCATGAACTTCAACTTTTGAGTGAATGCTGCATTTGAATGATCTGTCCTTGTTATGATAGTAATCTACAGTATATTGACAGTATATATCAATATTTTACTTCTGCTCTTTATGGGCCCCGTGTAGCTCAGTTGGTAGAGCATGGCGCTTGCAACGCCAGGGTTGTGGGTTCGATTTCCCACGGGGGGCCAGTATGAAAAATGTATGCACTCACTAACTGTAAGTCGCTCTGGATAAGAGTGTCTGCTAAATGACTAAAGATGTAAAATGTAAAATCATTGGGATTTTGCATTTCTATATTTTTGATTACACAAAAACTTCTCAGCGCATTAACATCGATAATATTGATAACAGCGTATAATATTTTTTGCTCTAGGACCGAGTGCTCCTGATATGTTTAATGATTTACTTTGTATTGCTATCAGTCATTATTGCAATTGCCTTTTATGAAAATGTTATATTACGCAATACCATATTGTTCAGTGTAATAATATTCTATGTTTGATTATCAAATTATTCTTTACTACCTTTTTAGACACATTGTGGTTCAGGATCAACAAACTACAGTGAGTGTACAAAACATTAGGAACACCTGCTCTGTCCATGTCATAGACTGACCAGGTGAAAGCTATGATCCCTTATTGATGTCACTTGTTAAATCCACTTCAGTCAATGTAGATGAAGGGGAGGAAACAGGTTAAAGAAGGATTTTAAGCCTTGAGATAATTGAGAATGTGTGCCATTCAGAGGGTGAACGTGTAAGACAAAATATTTAAGTGCCTTTGAACGGGTATGGTAGTAGGTGCCAGGTGCACCGGTTTGTGTCAAGAACTGCAACACTGCTGGGTTTTTCATGTTCAACAGTTTCCTGTGTGTATAAAGAATGGTCCACCACCCAAAGGACATCCAGCCAACTTGACACAACTGTGGTAATCATTGGAGTCAACATGGGCCAGCATCGCTGTGGAACACTTTCGACACCTTGTAGAGTCCATGCCCTGACCAATTAATGCTGATACAAGGATCCTATATTGGGTACTACTACAGTGCTAGCTAGCTACATATGGTTTTACAGTACTAATCATATTTCATGAATGTACAAAGTCCACTTTGACCCAAGAGAACAAGTCAGACTAAGAATAGACTAAAGATCATAATGAATACTAGTATTATGGACATAGTTGACCTGATCCTAGATCAGCACTCCCAGGCAACTTTCAGGCATTTGGTGCCACAACAGCCCTTCCATGGGAGAGCATCCTCACCTGGCAGGACAGTGGCCCGTTTCTAAAAGACAGGAAGAGGTCTGCTGGAGCTGCTGGAGTTAACCACACACAGCAATGGTGTTGGTCAGGTGACCCACTCCCTTCTCCAGGGTTGGAAAACAAAATAGATTAGTTGAAAGCCACACTGTCAGGTCAGGATTAGATGAACCCCGAACTAATATAGAAAATAATGTATTCCAAACTTCTAAACATGCAACAGCCCCCTTACAATGTCTGGTACTGTCCCCTGAGGGAATATAATCATTCTCTATGTAAGTCTTCTGACCATGATAACATTTAATTTAATTGAGAAAGGTCAAGTCAAATGTGAGTGTGCGGCTGTCTGCCTGCCTCTCAGTCAGTCAGTTGTTACTCAAAGCATAGTCTACCTCGATCAGTAGAGCGTTGCATGGTGATGAACTTGGCTGACTTCTTCCTGGCCTCAGCGATGGTCAGAAGACTGCACTGAGGGTGAAGGACAGCAGGGGATCTGATAGGTGCTCACCTCTCCTGTAATAGATTGAGGGTGTCGTAGAAATATTTGACTCAAAAAAGTAGTGAACTTAAAAATATTTCTCAAGAGACTGGAACTTGTGAATTTAGACTTTTATTATTTGCATAACAAAGCCGAGCTTGCTCCATGGAGCAACTGCTTGCCCTGAACCGGAGCGCTCCTTTTATACAGACACATGCATAGTCACACTGATACAACTCCTCCCTATGTGAATGAATAACATATTTCAGTATCACATGTTGGCTACTCACGAGGGCTACTTGGCGCTTTCAAGTGGGGCCACTGTTTCTTATTAGTGGCATGACTCAAAAAGTATGTACATACGTACGTTAAAGAACAATCACACTCTGTTTTGACTATATTCACTATCCAGGCATGCATCTGGAGTACAAAGTATCAATCATGTTCATTCTGTTTTACCTTTATCATTTCATAACACATTATAAAACATATCAATTAATACTTAAACATGGTTTAAACATGTCATCCATAACCACATACATTTAAGCATTTATCATTTACCATCCTCCCTGGCCCTTGAGATTATGTGCATGTGGCTATGTGTCAGGTCATAAGGACATAAGCACAAACAAATGATAACACTAGTTCCATTGTTACTCCAATCTCCACACAGCCATCACGAGAGAGTTGTATCTCCATCACATGTCATTGACATACCCAGACCAGCTGCAGGGAGTTTATGAAGAACACATAAATGTCTCTGCTCTGTATTAACGCTTCAACTGGTTCTCAATCCATAAACATTTTAAGGCATATAGGTGTTTAATTCTACAACATATGTACTTGAAAATCATCTATAAGGGGAGACCACAATAGAAGTGTTGAATGCAGAATAAAGCATCTCTCATGGTGATTGGATGTCAAATAAATCCCCTTGCCAACAGCTGAGAAGAGTTGCTGTTTTTATGCTAGTCCCAGATCTGTATGTCCACTCACCCACATCTACTAATCATAGACCAGGGGGTCAATCTGAAATTATAGAAAGGATGATCGGAGAGAGAGAATGCCATCAGAGTAGGAGTGCTGATCTAGGATCAGTCGACTCTGTCCATATAATACTAGTATTCATTATGATCCGACCTTTGGTACATTCTTTAGTCTGGATTGTCTTGGGTCAAAATGGACCCTGTACATTCATGAAATATGATTAGTAAAGGAGGACTCTCCTGCTAGCACTGTAGTAGTACCTAATACATATAGAATACTTGTATCAGCTGTTATAGATTCATTTTATGAAGATGAGCTCCTACATTTGCTCCAGTATTAAAGTTGCCTTCCAGTGGCCACCACCACTCCTCCAGCCATCTGGAACTCCAAGAGACAGACAGACAGAGAGAGAGAACACACTGAGTCTGAGCGCTGGGAAAATAGATAAATGTAAAACAAATGTTGCTTATTCATAGGTTTGCACCTCAGTCAG
This sequence comes from Coregonus clupeaformis, assembly GCF_020615455.1. Lineage (NCBI taxonomy): Eukaryota > Metazoa > Chordata > Actinopteri > Salmoniformes > Salmonidae > Coregonus > Coregonus clupeaformis. Next base: position 14,795 of record NW_025533813.1, on the reverse strand, counting down.
TGTGTCGCATCATGTCATTGTTATGAATATTCTCCAAGCCTCCCTCTTTCTGCCGTCGACGCCATAGACATGCACAAAAGTCACGATGGATGGAGGCTAATGAGTATATTGTCAAAGTAACACTATAGCGGCCTGGAAATATGATGACATTGCTAAAGTAGACAAACGTTTAGTATGAAACAACTTTGACATCATTATCATGTCGTCAAATGGATGGCAATGTTGTCATTAGCTAACAAGTTCATCAAAAATAGCTAGCAATGCTACGGCAACTAGCAAAAATGTGGTGGTATCCCCTCAATTGTAGCTAGCTAACATTATGCTGCACATCAAAAGTCAATCTGGCGACATCAAAATGATGACAAACGGTTTAACTAATTAGTTGCCTCCTTTTGCAATGTCATTGTATTTCCAAACCACTGTAATTAACTTTTTGAAGAAATCAGCACTCATTGACGACGCGATTGAGTAGAATGCTCGATCAATCGGACATGCTTCTCAGACAGGGGCTTGCTTGTTCGTTTCTTGTCTGAGAATAGCCTAGCTAGCTACCACAGTGATCCCCTTGAGAGTAGCTAATTTCAGTGCATCATTCATATGGCTTGCTAGCTAGTGTAGGAGCTCCCTAGGTGAGTCCTCTTTTACCTTTACTGGACTCAGGCTGAGATATGCTGTCCATGTTCACTTCATGGATAATAATATAATATAATAATATGCCATTTAGCAGACGCTTTTATCCAAAGCGACTTACAGTCATGCGTGCATACATTTTTTTGTGTATGGGTGGTCCCGGGGTTCGAACCCACTACCTTGGCGTTACAAGCGCCGTGCTCTACCAGCTGAGCTACAGATCTCCTTTCTTGCCACAGTGTGACTGAAAAAAAATACAAAAACATCTAAATACATGTACATACAACTTTTACCAATTGTGAGAAGACTGTTTTAGCAAAAGGACATGTATATTTACATTGCCCTGGCTGGAACATGTATGACAAGGCAAAAATCAAGACATATTTCACACAAAAATAGGATGGATGCACACAATTCTTGGTGATAGCCAAAGTTAATTTAAATAATGTATGAATTAAGAATCTCAAATAGAGTTTGGTTTGAGAGCCAAACTGAGAGGCTGTCCTGTTAGGTGAGGTTTTGCTCACCTGCAGACAGCATGTATTCAGGTCAAGCCGTTATTGGCCCCGGCAGCGCTTTCTCCTCTGTCTGAGCATTGATCTTGGCATCTGCAGAACAGAGACAACAGAGGGAGGATTCAAGATTGTTTTTCTGGGAACGCACTTTTAAAGGAGTACTAATCTACTTCCACTGTTGGCTATTGACCCCATAATTTTATTTTGGAGAATCCAGCATCGTATTATTAAACACTTTCCAAACGTTGGTCTGTTGTATACCCACTTCCTTCCTGCTTACATCATGTCAAAATAAAAGTCCCCCACAATTATTATTTTTTTGTCCACATATGGTGCATGTGCATGACTTATTTTAGATTTTGTTCCAAATTCCCCCCTTCGTAATGACCAACCTTCCTGCCCACTGACACATTACGTTTAAATTGAATTTTATTTAACTTCTGGCATCCCGCAAATTTTTTTCCATCAACTCCCATGTTCTGCCCGAGCTCTTATCCCTGTAACACAAACCCCTTGTGACACCATCAAGGTCCGCATGGTGTTGGTCCAGATGACGACATCCGACGCTAACTCTCAGCCGTTCATGCCTTCACTCAACCCAAGTTCTGCCCGAGTCCTCGTCCCAGCTGGGCAAGATATTGATGCCAACCACCATTAAAGCCCACTGAAGAAGAAGAAGAAGAAGAAGGAGACGAATTTGTCATTGTAAATCTTTACCGATATGTGATATAATTTACTTATTCTCTGTAATATCGTATAGCTTTGGAATCGTGACATTAACTAGTGTGGAGGAAAATATGCCGGTTTCTGGACTCATACCCTGACTTTGAGAAGGGGATTGCGTGACCCAACATGACAAGGTGAACGTGAATGTCCGACAGTCTGCTGGGTGAGCGGTTATACGTTCCTCCATTCATTGCCGAATGGGATTCCTAGATCCTCCTTTCTCTCAATATCTCTGCCACGAGCTCTTAAATCGAGATAGCTGTGTATTTTGCTACTGCATGGCCAGTGTGAACCGGAAAGTCTGATGAAGAAACGCTGAAGAAAATGTGGCTTCCCCAATGGATCCGGTAAGTCTGCTTTCCTTTTAACAGGATAGGCATGCTGTATAAAAATGTCTATGCCAAGTTTTTATAATATTTTATCCTCCACATTCCTCTGTTCCGTGTTTAATGGCTGGAGAGAAAAAAAGACTAAAACTTGTTGGGATTTGTTTTCCTTCAGCAAGATAACCTACTACTTTATCATGTGTAGGAATCTGTGTCTAGTCCTTAATGATCTCTCCTTCCTCCCAAAGTGTGCACTTGTTCACCTCCACTGATTTGAAAATCTGATTAGCCATTATATGACCAGATACTCGGAAGTGGCCACTCACAATGAAAATACGTCTTCTTCTGTGGGGTTTATCCGAGGGTTGTCATCCAAAGTTATGGTACATTTTGACACCTACTGTAATGGAGTGTGGGCCAGCGACAGCGATCGAGGAACCTAAATCCTATATGACAGCCTTGTTTCTCTTAAAAATAAATATTTGAGACTGTATCTAACGATGTTCTACTTAGTATGCTTATCAAACTCAATTCCTGTACCCCAATATCCCTCATACAGTTTCAGTCTCTCTCTTTCCCTATCATACTGCCCACACGGTATCAGTACATGCTCCACTGTCTCTGTTTCCTGGCAGTAATCACACCTTCCCTGTTGGATGATTTCCTATCACATTTAATGACTTATTCAGCTGGCTGTGTCCCACCCCTAGCCTTGTAAGGATGGCCTCCTCTCTTCTGTCCATTCCTACCATCCTCCCCCTACTTTACTCTGTACCTGGAATAGGGGCGGCAGGTAGCCTAGTGGTTTAGAGCGTTGGGCCAGTAACCCGAGCCGACAAGTTGAAAAATCTGTTAATGTGCCATTGGGCAACTTTAACCCTAATTTCTCCTGTAAGTCGCTCTAGATAACATTGCCTGCTAAATGACTAAAATGTAAACAATGAATAGATGCCTGCCCTTAGTGTCACTGTTTCACTGTTCCTGCCATCTCTGCAGCACCACTGCCCATATCATTCCCTTAGTCTCTGTCTTGCTCATTGGCACCTCTACCTCCTGTCTCCTAAGGGCCTGTTTAGCTAGCACATCTACTTCCTCATTCCCCTTCCACCCCCCACATGGGCCAGGACCTAAGCAAAGCTTGTATTGACACCCAGCTGTCTCATCCGGGCATGAATTTGATTTCCCTCATATAGCAGGCCTTGTCTGCTATGTTAGCTAAATGATTGCAGGATTATCAACACAGCACATGAGTCAGAACATATAACTACTCTGTCTGACTTGACTTCCTCTACCAACTGCAAGGCCAACAGTATGGCCATCAGCTCTTCCTTGTTCAAAGCCAGGTGGAATGTAATACGTCTCCTGACAGCCAACCCACTTTCCTGTTTAACAAAGGCTGATCCATTCCGACCTGTCCATGGGTCTTTTTGATCCATCTGTATATATGTCAAAAAATACAGATTTACCGTTTCCAGTCGCTTTTTAAAGAACTCACATGGATCAACCCCTCCTGTCTTTCTGTACTCTCTCCAACACTTGTAAATCAACTACTGGAGGTGGGAGTAGCCATGGTGGACTCACAGGGATAGGTACCATGGGGCTAAAGTCCCTACCATACAATCCCATCTGCCTCGCCTGCTTATCACCCACCCATCCAAAGGTTTATTCTGTCCATGTTCATGCTCCCCAACTTTCTGTAGAACCCCTTTTTGTGGGGTGAGACAACCCATGTTCCTGTAAGTTAACCCAATAATTCATTGCCAGCAATTGCCTTATAATATGTAATGGCAATTAAAATAAAATGTCTAAAATGGAAGGCAGTCGGTAACCACAAAGTCAAAAAACATAAATGTGATTTTTTTATGTTACGGTTAGGGTCAGGCATAAGATTAGCAGTGTGGTCATTGTGGAGTAAAAGTACAAAAATAATAAATAATTCAACAGTGACTCGCTCCTGCAGGTTTTTGCTCAACAACATCCGTCCAGAGAACTGATATAACGACTTTTGATACAGGATTTCTTAATGTCTGTAAAATCATGAGCGGAGGACAAGGACACGCCATGTGTTGCTGTCCGTCACGGATGGGGGCCAAAGGTCGGTGTGCCAAGATAGATTGGCCACTGTTGCTAATCTTAGGAGGATACGTGATGGAATGGCCTGGCTAGGGTGCCACATGATACCATGTAGGGGGATCCTATTGTAGTAGGACACTCAATAATGTTTGGCAACTGTTGGACAGAAGTAGATTGGAGAGCATCATATAAACTGAGGATTTTCTATGGAAGTCATTCAGATGACAGAGGCCCCCGTAATGCTTGTCATTGAATCCAGTACTGTAACAATCAAATAAACATGAATCAACTCTCCATCTAAAGTGTTTAACTATTCTCTTACATCCTGAAGTACTCGATACCAGAGAAACTCGTCATAACAAGTACGATCCAACTTCACACAGAGAAGCGGAGCAGATCCTAATCCAGGCGTTTCTCATCTCCCGTCTGGACTTCTGCAACTCAGTATCATGTTATTAACATAAAAAATATATATTAAATGTTCTTATTACATGCTAGAACAAAACAAATATAGTGTTGAGTTTTTGCTCTCATCTGATTGGCAGGTAATCCATCAATCAACTACAAAGTAGCAGTAGGTGGGATCTCCACTCATAACAATAGTAACAATGCAAACAAAACGTTTTACAATAAGATTCACATGGATACATTAATTCATATCAAATCCTGGTCTCTTCTACATAATACAACTAATGAATATGCAATCAGCAATGTAAAACAAAACAAGAAAACATGCAACCACATTCCAGATGTATGTTTTACAATTACATTTACATGCAAGCATTCGTTCCTTCTAACAAATCACCAATAAAAGTAGAATGGTAAGGTATAAGATATTATCAAGTGTATTTCCAGAGTGAAGAGAGAGAAGTTTGGTAGGAGACCTTAGTAGTCGTGAGAAAACAGAAGAGTGTGAGGTCTGTGGTTGACATTACCTATAAGTACTGATGGGCAGAGCTGGCTTCCTGCCCCCATGATGCCTCTTCCTAACAACCAACACATCCTTCGCTTCTACAATAAAAGTGTGAACATCTTGTTGGAGCACAGTTAATACACAATAAGGAAAGTTGTAAGATATCCCTATTAAAATCCTTTAAAATAAATGCAAACATAATTTGACCACACTAATAGTCCTATGGCTTCTGTACTTCCGTATGTCCCATCAGCTACACTAAAACCTGGTGAAGGGATTTACAAGAAATATGTGAACATCTTTTAGGACCAAACTAATTATACAAGAGGCCTATGCTCTCTTCCCACAGTCAAAGCAGCAGTGGTGAGGTTTCTTCCTATATGTCTCTGCTGGTGTTTCTTGAGGTGTTCTGATCTGGAGAGACTCTTCTCTGTCTTGTCAGCATCATGTTTTTGTTGAGGCTCCCCAGATGATAAGCCCCTCCCACTGAGAGAGCAACAGTTAGGGCTGTCCCCTGTGAAACAAAGATGTTGAATAGCATGGACATCTGAAATCAGGCTACCTGATGGGACTTTGATAAATGCAGAAAATTGACAATCAAAATACATACTACCGCAGGGACCATGTTATTTTTGAGAAGCATTTTTAATTCAGAATTCGGACATATACAGTTTGTATGTGAGAACTATTTCTAAGCTGCATACTTTCAGTTTTTCTGAACTCACTGCACACGATCAAAATAAGTTAGCTTGCGCTGCTTGTGCTAGCACATGCACAGATTAAATACACCGCTATAACTCTGATTAAAGTGTTTACATGTCCTAATAATTCTAAAGATTGCTCAGGAAACCAGGTGTTTTTAACTGCGTTACATGGATTGTCACCTTAAGCCAATTAAGATAAGCAGGAGTAAGGTGTTTACATGACTAAAGCCATACTCAGCCTACTGCCATACTAGTTTAATGTCCAATATGAGTGGTGCATGTAAAACATACTCATTGTAAAGCACTAGTTATTTTGTTGCTTTGACAGTCATTTCTGAGCATTAGCATGAATGTTATTAGTAATTCATTTTACGTTTGTCCTCATTTAGGTTGATATGCGTTTCTGTGGTTTAAGGGATTCAGGATGCACTAATATAACTAAACACTTAGATGGAGATTTGATACAAGGTATTTAATAATACGGTACGGATTCAACACAACAAGATACAAGTAAGTTGCCTCTTGTTATCCGAATGATAGACCCAGAGATCTCTTTTTTAGTATACTTGGAGCGTAAACAAGTTCTAACCAACAGCTGCCAACCATCATTGTGTGTCACTCCCAACCCTGGTAGTTTGAATATTTAAAATGTGGACATCCCATCACATACTCATTCTAAGATTAACAGCATGTAGCTCCCCAGGAATTCCTGGCACTCTACAGACTCTCTGGCACCCAACAGTGACATAAATACATTTCACCACCCACAGCGCTATAACCTTTTTCTTAACAGCACCATTAATGTTCACGCGATGTTCAAAACCAAGCCTAACAACTGTAACCATCATATGGATGTAGATTGTGAGCGTTTTTTAATCGCTTTAAATGTTCCACGTCTCTTCATACCCACGCCCTGGTGGATGTCCTTGCGAAGTCTTTGACCATTCATCCAAGCTTTGGAGATGCTGATTTATTTGTGATTACCGTCAAGGGGGTTTGTCTTTACTCCCTCTAACAGCCTGTGTCTGATTGGCAGACACGCTGTCACCGAGTCAGAATCTTGTTGACTCAAAGCCAGGCAGTGCTGACCAGATGCTTGAAACCCGAACCGCCTTGCACAACTCAGCAAGAGGGTAGAACAGAGAGCCCACAGGTAGGGGTCCAAGTCTTCCTTTAGCACACATGCCTCCTCAATTGTTGAATTTCCTTTTAATGTTTTTTTATCTGTTCACCAAGCACTCATATTTGATCTTGTGAAGTTGTCCCATCATGACTATCACAAAGTACTTTCTGATCTCACTGTCTGGACTTCATAACACAGCAAGACCATCGCCCGTTTTGTCAATGAGTTAGGACATTCTTGTATTTTTCCCTAAGCTTTTTGTATATCAGACAGATTCCCATCAACAATGAGCATAATATTTATTTATTATCTCCTGCCTACAATTCTCTACTTTGAAATGGTTTATTGAAGTGAATTTTAATATATTTTTCATGTCCACATCCGGAGCAGCTGTCCCGCCCCTTTTCTTTCGAGTGGTTCTCTCACCCTAACAATGAGCATTATATTAACTTCAAAAGTTGTATATATATATATATATATATATATATATATATATATACACACGTGGGGGAGAATAAGTATTTGATACACTGCCGATTTTTTTCTAGTTTATAAAGCATGTAGAGGTCCGTAATTTTAGTATTATATGTACACTGCCACTGTGAGAGACGGGAATCTGAAACGAAAAACCCAGAAAATCACATTGTAAAGGATTTTTAAGCACTTCATTAACTTGCATTTTATTGTCATGACACAAGTATTTGATCAATACTAACCAGAAGCACCCGCTCACAGACCGATATTCACATTTACTCCTGTTCTCACTCACACCTGTATTAACTGTACCTGCTTCAGAACTCTGCTACCTGTAGAAAAGACACTCCAGTCCACACACTGACTCAAACAGACTCAACCTTCACAAGGCACAAGACCAGAGACCAAAGCTTTACCTCCTGTCCAATGCTCTAAAGCAACTTTGGAACATGAGACAACCCCATGTTCCACACCACTGCCTTCTGAATATGTAACGCAAGGAAAGATATATCTTAAAAAAATGAAAGGCAGTCGGGAGGAGGCAAGATCAGGTGGGACCAGCTCTAGCCAATCAGGAGGGCAGATACGCACATGTGAACAAATAAGCAGCAAATGGTTTCCACCAGTTACCACAAACGACACAAACCAGCAAATGTATCGAATTACAGAAAACAAAAATGTGCATTTTTTATTTTAAGTTAATGGGTCAGGCATAAGTTTAGAAGATGTGGTTAGGTTAGGTTTCTCAACTGCCATTTTTTTGGGGGAGTTTCAAGCATGTCACGTGACCTACTTTTATCACAAACTCGCGAATAACCTAATCGCTATGAAACGTATATTCCGATCAAAATAAGCTGTGAAGTCGCCGCTTTTTTTTGAAAGGAAATGACTGGGATAAGAAATAAGAAGTGGAAATCCTGACCAGCTCCATTCCTCCACCAACCTCAATGCTATTAGATTTGTGGGAAGTAGAAATGATTGAACATTTTAGGAAAAATTAGGACATTCTAGGATGCTCCCAAATCAATCAGAGGTGTAGACTACAAATTATTCAAATATTTGCTTTAATGATGAACTGTTTAATATTTACATTGGGCCAACAGGACAAAGTTAGCCCGCTCTCCACCTCCAGGAGTCCCTAGGTCAAACACCTCCGGTACACTTTTCATGCGCTACTGCAGAAAACACCGGGGCAGAGTGGGAACTGAGAGAGAGGAGGAGAGAAGAGAAGGGACATTGGGTTTGATTTCACGAAGTAAGAACCACATGGTGTGTAGATTACACTCACAGTCTGCTTTGTAACAATAGTGGGGGCATAAAGTATGGCGCATTCCCGCATACTTCCTACCACAAATTCTTCATTTTGCTAAATTCACTGTGTGTCACTATTGCTCTCTTTACTGTTTTTTGGGTATTGACATTAGCATTAAACATTAAGATCCCAATTTTAGCTTTAAGATGCCAGCAATTTGAAAAACAAAAGTAGATTGTGCTGATTTATTGGAATATTGGACAATGCTTCGCACACCGTAGATTGAAAAATCAGTGGATATGCAAAACAATGATGTCATTAATATCAGACCAAATATCTAACACTTGATAGCACACTGATTCATTATATTGAAGTGATCTGCGTCATTCCACCCATTTCTAAAAGTGTAACTTGGTCCCAAAAAAATCACGTAATTGTAACATTCTGTAATAAAGAGCACATCTTCAACTTCATAAAAAACATGTTTTCCCATCTCAAGACATTTAATAAAAATATACTAGCACCAAGTGTCTATGTATGCCAAAGGTAAAGTAACAGTGTTGACCTGTGAATACCACTGATTAAACAACAAAACCACCAGATTACAGGGTAGAATAGTCCTTTAAATCAGCCATAAAACCGCCAGACGGGGGAAAAGAAGGTTGTTTTATGAAACCTAGTGGTACATGAATGCACACATTTTTTAAACTTGAAAACATTTCAGCATGTCTATGAATGGGTAAAAAGGGCTGACTTGCTCAGTTTTTACCACAAAACAGCAGTAAATTGACAAAAAGAGAGTAAAGAAACAGGTGAGCTGGGTCTCACACAGGGATTTAACTATTAGATGTCTAATGTTTCTTTTGAAAACATATATTTTTTTAAAATGAATAGTTTCACATTAAAACGGAGTTCAGTTCATGAACAGGGTTGACCTTAAAATGAGGGACATAGACCTAAATGAATTACTCAATCACATTCATAATAATCTTTCTTCAGAAATGACTTTGTCAAAGCAACACAAAATAACTAGTGTGCTTCGCATGAGTATGTTTACATGTGAATTAGGCTCTAAACAAAACCCTCCACACAGACAACTAGAAAAGCTCAAACTAAGCTTATTCACCTAACAGCTGCAAAGACATGATTACACACACGTAATAATTATGCCCTCCTACTAGCACGAGCAGCACAAGCTTACTTCTTTGCGGAGTGCAGTGAGTCAGGGAAATACTGAAAGTATGCATCTTATAAATAGTTTCTCACTTAAATTTACCGTGTCTGAATTCGGGAATCAAATATGCGCTTCTCAAAAATAACATGGTCTGTGGTAGTACGTTTATTTGATTGCGACTTGCTTAGTCTACCAAAGTCCCATCAGGTAGCCTGATTTCAGATGTCCATGCTATTCTGGAGCATCTTTGATTCACAGGGGACAGCCCAACCGCTGGCTCTTGGTGGGAGGGGCTTATCATCTGGGGAGCCTCAACAACAACATGATGCTGACAAGTACGCCTCTCCAGAAGAGTCTCTCCAGACCAGAACGCCTCAAACACCAGCAGAGACATGCATAGGGAAGAAACCCCACCACTGCTGCTTTTGACTATGGGGAGGCTTTTCCTAAACATAAGGAATTTCCCTATTTACTATCAGACTACACACTGGAGAGAAACAGTACACGCTGCTCTGTAGTGTGGGAAGGGTTTTAAGCTGCATCTAAAACCTTAAAATCTCATCAGAGACTTCATACAGGGGAGAGGCCTTCACCTTCAGCTTGGCATTGTGGGAAGACCTTCTATAATCAGGACACCTTGGACTACACAACGCATACACACAGAGAAAGCCCCAATAGCTGTGATCAAGTGTGGGATGAGCCCGGAAGTCAGATACCTGACCACACACCAACGCATACAGGGGAGAGAAGACCTATAGCTGCGATCAGTGGAAAGAGCTTCAATCATTCAGGACTTTTTTGACTAGACACCAGCTGAGCACACACAAAGCGAGGCAGGTGATCAGTGTGGGGAAGAGCTTTGCTCGAGATTCCACTCCTGACTCACACCAACGCAAACACACAGGAGAGAAGCCCTTATACCTGTGATCAGTGTGGGAAGAGCGCCTAATCATTCAGATCCCCAGATTACACCCAACGCACACACAGAGAGAAGTCGTCGCACAGCTGTGATCAGTGTGGGTTTAACCAATCAGCACACCTGATTAGCACACACCTACGCACACACACAGGAGAGAAGCCTTATAGCTGGGATCAGTGTGGGAAGAGCTTCACTTAATCAGAATCCCTGATTACACACCAACGCATACACACAGGAGAGAAGCCTTATAGCTGGTGTGATCAGTGTGGGAAGAGCTTCAGTCACTCAGGATAATCTGACTACACACCAACGCGCAACACATTATGGAGAGAAGCCTTATAGCTGTGATCAGTGTGGGCCTGAAGTCAATCAGCACAACTGATTACACACACAACGCATACACACACAGGAGAGAAGCTTCTTATAGCCGGATCAGCGGGGAAGAGCTTCAATTATTCAGGGATCCCTGATTACACACCAACGCATACACACAGGGAGAAGCCGCACAGCTGTGATCAGTAGGTGGGAAGAGCTTCAATCATCCAGGAACCCTATTACACACCAACGCAGATACACACAGGAGAGAGAAGCCTTGAGCTGTGGATCATGCATGCAAGAGCTTCAACCAATCAGGAGAACTGACTACACACCAACAACGCATACACACACAGGAGAGGAGCCTTAAGCTGTGATCAGTGTGGTGGCACAATTATGCAGTGTCAGGAAAACTGACTCAGACACCAGTCTACACACACCACTGGAGAGAACCCCATTCTGTCTATGTGGAAAGATCTGGCTCATTCATGGTCACTGGAAAATAACCATAAAGCACAACATGTCGCCTCTTTTATCTCCCCTCCTCCTGCAACTGCTTCCTGTAGATCCCCAAATAAAGTTTAAATAGAAAAGACAGCCATTCAGCCTCCATTCTCTCTAACAGTATACTAAGTCTGAATACTCATGATACCAGCAAAATAAAGCTTCTAACTGTATCAAAACAATCATTCAGTCCTGAGTAGGATTGAAGGGGTGGGGGGATGTTGAGGTGGGTTTTCAGTAGCTGCATCTTATTTCATTAACTCCCCCCATTATCCATTAAATACTATCATGTATAATGTTTCAACACACGAGGTATAATTCTTGCTTTTCATAATAGATCAACAATAAATGTAATCCAATATCTGCTTAACAACATCTGCTTATCACATTGTTTTTTTTAATCTATAATAATAATTTATTTTTTATAAGGATCATAGGCCTCTTGTATACACTAGTTTGGTCCAAAAGATGTTCACATATTTCCTTGTAAATCCTTCACCAGGGTTTTAGTGTAGCTGATGTGGATGGTGTAGATAACAGTTTGGCAGCAGGCCTATTAGTGTGGTCAAATTATGTTGTTGTGATTTATTTTAAAGAATTTTAATAGGTATATCTTTCAACTTTCCTATTGTATATTAAGGTAAGCCCCAACAAGATTTAAAACACATTTTCATTGCAGTTTAATGATGTGTTACTATTAGAAGAGGCATCATGGGGCAGGTTCCCAGCTCTGCCCATCAAAATTTCAGGTCATGTCAACCACAGACATCACACTCTTCAGTTTTCTCACGGCTAGTAAGGTCTCCTACCAAACTTCTCTCTCTCTCACTCTGGAAATACACTTGATAATATCTAAGCACTCCACCATTCTACTTTTGAGCTGGGGATTTGTTAGAAGGAACGAATGCTTACACAAAAATGTCATTGTAAAACACAGATCTGGAATGTGGTTTCATGTTTTTGTTTTGTTTTACATTGCTGATTGCATATTCATTATATTAAAATATGTATTTTTTTAAATGTTTAATTGTATTATGTAGAAGAGACCAGATATGTTGTTGCCCTGTGTCCTTCAACACTCACGTTATAGTCATGGTCCTGAGAATAAAACCGGTTTAAAAACAATCAACAGAGAAACACGCGTCTACTGACTAAACAGAAGAACTGCAAGTTGCTGTCAGTGTGTACACAGACTGGTATAAGACAACAGGATTCTTAGTGAAAGTGGGTGTTGTTGAACGCTTTTTTGACTTTACTCGACTTTTATAGATCGGGAACTTTTCTGAAGTAAGATAATTGAGTTTTGATATTTAAATAGATGTTTGATTGCCCTGGTCTAGGGGTGCATCAGCGGCCTTGAGACTGAATTATCTCCCGCTAAAATTTCCTAATCTTATCTGAAACACTTATGTGACAACATAGTAACTGTACTGTAGCCTACACATTTCTTGTCTTAGTAAGAAACGCTGAAGAAACAATAGTTTCAAACATAAAAAAGAAAGTTTCATTTCTTTTAACAGAGTATAGGCCTTGCTGTGCTGTATAAAATTGTCTAGGCCTTAGTTTTCATCATCCTCCACATTCCTACTACTATATCACAAGTTTTTAGGAATCTGTCATATTACTAATTCATCTCCTTCCTCCAAATTGTCACCCGCCTCTGCACACAAAAATAAAATTCGTTTACATGGTTGACAATTCAACGGCAGGTGCACTACTCCCACCTTCTGTATTGCAGTGTGGGCCAGCGACAGGGATTGAGGAACTAAGTCTTTATCCTCCAGCCTTGCTTTTCTTAAAATATAAATATGTGTGATCAGATCACAATGTTGTGTACTCACACGCTTATCAAACCTGCAATTCTGTAAATTCCCCTTCTCCCCCACTGTATCAGTCTTTATCATTCTCATCATACTGCCCTACACTGCCCCCTGCTTTCCTGGCAGAATCACACCTTCCTGCTGAATGATTTCATCGCATCTAATGACTTATTCAGCTGGCTGTGTCCCACCAGCCTGTAAGGATACTCCTCTCTCTGTTCATTCCTGCTCATCCTCCCCCTACTTTACTCTGTACCTGGGAATAGGGCATGCAGCCCACACAAAAGAGCGCCACATGGGACCAGCAACCCAATCCGATTAGGCCTGTCTAGCTAGCACATCTACTTCCTCATTCCTTCCACCCTACATGGGCCGGGACCCAAGCAAAAGCTTATATGACACCTAGTTGTCTCATTCATGAATTTTAATTTGGCAGGCCTTGTTCAAGCAGAGCATAAATGATTGTGTGCTTATCACTACACATGAGGCTTGAACATATGCAATCACTTTGTCTGGCTTTAATCTCTTCACCCATGGCAAGGCCACAACAGTACGTTTGTAATCAGTCTGCCGTATACACAGCCAGGTGGTCTGTACACGTCTCCTGATAGCCACCCCACTTTCCTGTTGAACAAAGGCTGATCTGAACCTACCTGTCCATGGTCTTTGACGATCTACATACATGTCCAAAAAATACTAATTACAATTTCCAGTCGCCTAAAAGAACCTCTCGCATGGGCCAACCCCGCTCCCTGTCTTTCCCCCGTATCAACACTGTAAAATCAACTACTGGAGGTGGGAGCCATGGTAGTGGACTCACAGGGAAGCAGGCATGGGGCCAAAGTCCCTGCCATACAATCCCCATCTGCCTCTGGGCCTGCTTAATACCCACCCATCCAAAGGTTTTAGATTCTGTTTACATGCTCATGCTCCCAACTTTTCTTTAGCACTCCCTTTGTGCTGTGAGACACCATGTCTTGTAAGTTAACCCAATAATTAATTGGCTTACACGATTGCCTTCTAACATGTAACGGCAATGAAAATAAATGTTTTCAAAAATGAATACAAGAAGTCGGGAGGAGGCAAAATCAGGTGGGACCATTCTAGCTAATGAGAGGGCATATTATATAAAAATGTGATGAACAACAGACAACTATTTCCACTAGTTACCTCAGCCACAAAGTAAAACATGCTTTGATTTTAAGGTTAGGTCAGACATGATGTTATGCAGGTGGTTAAGGTTATTTAAAATGTTCACATATTTAACAGAGAATTGTGGTGAAGGGTATTGTTTATGACTTTTGTGGCTGTGGTAACTTGTGACGAC